>NW_027627073.1:0-5518 GCF_034508935.2 Berghia stephanieae
AATACCGGCGAACGGGGGGTCGAAATTGGTCCCATGCTCTTACTATTGAGTTATTGAGATCACCAGGGTATTATCTTTTCATCCCACAACACTTTCATTGATCTGAACGAGTGGAGGCAGAAAGGTATATTATTATTCATTTATTTATTTTTGGGAATATCGAGTCACTTCATTCTCTTGGAAGTCGTTCCAAACATTAGTCAAATTAATCCGCGATATAGTGTAAATACAATGGTTTTATATTGTTTGCTCTTATTATATCTTTATAGATAAACCTTTATGAAATTTGCCATAATATAATTTTAACTTCATATTCTCCACGATAATTCGGAAGTTTGACTAATTCAAATAGAACTGATTTATGTTCCAGTACCACGCGTATACATTTCCGTTACCGTAAGTCGGTAAGTCGGCCAAATTACAGAAAAAGAAAATATTATTGCGAAGTCGATTGAATGAGATATTCAATGCAAACATTTTCACTTTTAAATTATATCAGAAATCATGCTGTTTTTACGATTTGTTGCGAATATGTATACTACTTCTAGGAGTCTATGCACCACACAAGGTAAAGATATATTGTAACGTATTTTTTCACAATTGTAATCACTCTCCTCAACACTCACTCTCACTCGCAACACATTCACTTTCACTTGATTCGAGTCCAGTTCATATTCAGTAACTCATTCACTCTGCCTCTTTCAGTAACCTAAGCCCAAGCTGCTATTGTAACGGTTCGGAATACAATTGTGCTAAGTGCCTACTTAATTAACTGTCAATTCTAGGTACTCTAATAACTGTGTGTCAATTGTCAATGGTCAACTCCCAACTTTTCCGTTCCTGTCCTGGGCCTGTACTGAACTGTATTGTACTGTACTCTAACCGCTGTGATTATCCCCAGCACCACTGTCTGGGGATAATAAAAAATTCGTTATCCCCAGACACCTGTCTGGGGATAACGAATTTTCATTATCCCCAGACGCATATTTGAAACTCCGCTCTTTATAAACAATTATTCACATTCCAGAATATGTGAATGTTTTCCAAATGCACATAGAAATGAGGAAGTTAATAAAATACTATAAAAACATAAAATTAACCACATTAAAATCAGTTGTTACTACATATACACAATATGGCGTCGACTTCGAAGTGGGTGTCATGGCCGAATGGTTTAGTCGCTGCCCTGGAAGTTTGACAGAATCGACGTTGTGGGTTCGAATCCTGGTAACGTCATCTTTTTAAATTTTTTTTTTAAAATTCCGTCTTCTTTTTACAGAACGTTGAACGGGATAAATGTCCCATCCATCCCCCCCCCCCCACGCCTCTTTTTTAAATATTAAACTCTCTCTCTCTCTCTCTCTCTCTCTCTCTCTTCTACTCATCTCTCTCTCTCTCCACTCTCTCTCTCTCTCTCTCTCTCTTGGTTTTTTTTTCTAGTTTCTAGCAAATATATTCGTCCCACTCCGATCTCAAATAGTGTCTAAAAAGAATAAATAATTAAAACCAAACAAACAGAAATATTCAGAGAGCGACCAAATGGTCAGATAGAGGATAGATATAATAATAATAATAATAATAATAATAATAATAATAATAATAATATATAACAATTATAATGATGAAGTAATAATAATAATGATAATAATAATAATAATCATAAGAATAATAATAATAATAATAATAGTAATAGTATGATAATAAGAGTATTAATAATAAAAATAATATATTATTGATAATAATATAATAATGATTATGATGGTAATAGTAATAATATTAACAATTATTATTATTATTATTATTATTATTATTATTATTATTAATATTATCATTTGACCAAAACAAAACAAAAAACAATATAATAGATCTAGACCAAATTAAATAATGAAATAATATTATCGGAGAAATAAAAAATCAACTGATTAAAAAAACTCTTGCTCGGAACTCGGAACAAAAGTGAAAACAATGAACATCAATTGGGAAGAAAGAAAAAAAGTAAAAAAAAAAAAAGTGTGTGTGTGTGAGGGGGGGGGGGGGGGGGGGGGGTCGCGGACTGGTTCGAATCTGTGCAGCTAAAAGGAGTAAAATGAAAGGTGGCCTAAACCACTGAGCTGTCTATCCACACCGCTAACGGAATATCTTAAATTCATATATGAGCTAAACATAATTTCCACCATTTTTTGCTTCCTTGTTTTGGTAGTTATTTTCATCTCTGATTCGAATAAAAAATATGTTGTTGGATCAAGTTTTGTGGACGTTGATACTAAATTATATTGTCATGTGCGAAGAAGAAAGGAAAATAACAGGTGTCGGTTTTGGGCTTTGGGGCGGAACAAACACCAGGCCTAGGAATTCGTCCGCGAAATAAAAATAATTCCCGGTCATCCCCAAAATTGTGGACCCAGAATGGCAAATTATAGAAACAAGAGAATATCAATAAAGTTAAAGTTTAGTAGGTAGGTAGTGAAAATTTAAGTGGTTGGTGGACATAAACAGATTTGATGAATTACAACTTCTATCCTGGTTGAAAATAAAAAGTCGAATATGCCAGTTTGACGTTTCCAGATCAAAGTAACAAAAGAAATTTCATTGATCCATTTGCTATAAAATATTTTTTTTTAAAAGAGCTGATTTGACATTTGATCACTATTTACTTTCATCTTGTGTTAAATATCACTTGATATATTAACTGTTTTGGTACACAACCACTAGTATTTTTTCCAGAATATTTGGTATTTTTCACGCTAGTTTGGCATTTTGCATAAAATCTTTCTGCCCACTTGCTACATGCGTCTGGGGATAACAAATTTTCTTGGTGTCTGGGGAAAACAAAAATTGGTTATCCCCAGACACCTGTCTGGGGATAACGAATTTTTATTATCCCCAGACAGGGCGTCTGGGAATAATGACAGCCGTACTCTAACTCTAACTCTAACTTCTAAAACTAAACTCTAGAAAAGACCATCATCATCATCACATTCACATTCTCATCACGACATCCATATTGCCAATATACATATTGTTATTGCAATTTATTGCATTGGGACCTTGGATATTCCAGGTTCAAACCTTGCTTCTGGCATTTCCAGTTTCCTTTGCCAAGGACCTTTCAATAGGCACTTGCAAGATTTTTCAAAATAGTGATATCGGTATTAATTTAGCGTAGAAAAATAAAGGGGAATGAAAACATTTACTAAAGTGAAAAATTATCGCTCTATCTCAACTAGTTAAAAAGTGATGACCTTTTATGTTGTGAAAAATCTCTATAGAAGCTTATAGAAAATATGTGACCAAAACACAGCAACCCAATGGATAATCAAGTATAATTCAGAAACGGCTTCAGATACAACTTTGAAATTTTTACATGTGGTAATTCAATATCTCTGTAATACATTGCAAACAGAAAAATAATTATTTATTGAGAGAGAAAGGTATAGTTTAGAGCTGAAACAGCTGAAATCAAGGAAAAATAGATCACGACATGCAAATGAATGACCTATTGGAATTTTGGAAAAGTCGACAATTAAATATTTATTCACTTGTAGATAGACCAAATACACCACTGATCGGCGTCATTTAGTTATTCACTTTGAACTTTTCAAAATGAAAATAGACCTCATAAAAGCAGAGATATGGACTGATAATGTTTGAGGTGGTGTATTAGTGTTTAAAATGATCGAAAATAGGTGATTTTAAAAACTTCCGCTCCCCCGTTCCCCTAATAAATTGGACAGACGTCCGTCAAAGGATGAAAAACGTCAAAATCAACAGTGAAAAATCAATCGGAAAAAAAGGAAGAGAATTGTAAATTATAAAATGAATGCAACGCCAATTAATTGAATAATTTTAAAACAAAAATAACTTCCATAAATGGAATCATTGTAAGATATAAAGATGTAAAGTTTTGATGTGTGTGATTGACGAGTTATCTCTCAAACGCAGCAGACGACAGGAAGTGAATCAGTTTAAGAAAATGGCAGCTTCTGTAAACAATCGAGGCCAATTACTGTTTTTTTGGGGAGCTCTAACTTTTGAGTGCAAACATATTTTGCTCTGAAATTTTTAGAGAAGCTACTTTAATATGTATCTCAGAAGGACTTGTTTTTATTAAGAAGGACCATCTCTGGTTTAAAAGTTATAAGCGTTTAAACACATATACTCTCTTTACACAAAGATTTCTCAAAATCATGATAAAAAAGATAATAATATTAGCATCATTGTATGTAGAATTTTATGCCTTTCCAATGATATATAATACATGCCATTTCATTCCACTGAGAAAGAAGAATGAACATTTTAAAATCACTCCTAATTTTTTCCCCTCAAAAACGGAAACAGAAATCCTCGCCTGTTTTTCAACTCGCGAGAGCTACTTTTGCAAGTGCCTACTTTCAATTGTCAAATCGTCAATTGCCAAGGACCGTGTCCTTTCATCAACTACGTATGTGTGTACTTTTAACTGTCACGGAGTACCTTTAGTGTCATGAAGTGATGTATTGCCACAGAGTGATGTTATTAATATTAATTAATACTCTCTTTTACACTTTATACTCTTCTCTCTCTCTCTCTCTCTCTCTCTCTCTCTCTCTCTCTCTCTCTCTCTCTCTCTCTCATATTTCCATCTTTTTGTCACGGACCTTTGCCAGTTGGTAAATCGTCAACTATTTACTATTAACTGCCACGGATTGATCTTGTTGCACAAATGTTTTACGTTAATGTTTCCTTATTAAGAACGGTGTGCAGTATATATATTTCCTTTAAAAATAAAGAAATCTTACTTTTCTTTTTTAATCTAGGGCTTGGCAGAGATTTGCCACTTCGTCATTCTGTTGTTTTTTTTTTGTTTTTTTTTTTGCTGAATCCGAAATAAACAGTAATTTTGTTTTGAATTTTAACTTGTCTTGGAATTCGTAAAAAGACATAAAAAGTAAAAAAAAATGCCAACAAGTGTTGACTTGATCCTTTCCACAACGATTGACAAGGAATGAGTGAATCGAAGAAAGTAGAAAGTGACGTGATTCGAGATTCGTATGCGCGCAAATGGAGGCTCGACTGAAATCACCACAAGCAGCTGAAGAGTTCCAATTTGACTCCTGGCAGTTGATGAACTGTCAACTACCAAGGACTCACTCCTTGGCAATTGACACTCCTAATTTAATCATCAATTTACTCAGTGCGACATGGGTAATTCCTCTCGACATCAGCAGACTTTGCCACTTTGACTCTTTGACGCATGTTTTAAAAAGTTAAATGGATTGACTATTGAATATTGAATTGCCAAGCATAATAATAACATCTTGCACTCAGAATGGTGTGTTGTTTTTGAAAATCTATTTTCATTAGTATTAATACAAGATAAGAAATAAAAATACTTAGTTTCGGGGCTTTCTTAGTCAAGTCATTTTCTGTTACTTGCAAGTGAGTTATAGTTATAGTGACAATAAAAATTTTAAAAGTTGTACATACCTTTTGTTATTTCAAACTTTTAAAATTTTTTATGATGTTTAAAATTTAAGAA
>NW_027627074.1:0-5517 GCF_034508935.2 Berghia stephanieae
AACTGGACATGACGCCCGTTAGACGATATGACAATTTTTCGGACAGGTAATCCTTATACACCGGAGTACTGTGAGAGAATGTGAGTAAAGAACCTTTTCCAAGGACTCAACTATGCGACGAGCGCGAGGCTCGAACCCAGGACCTTCCGATCCGAACATCAAAATAAACCCAGGACCTTCCGATCCGAAAGCGAGTGTCATACCACAAGAAGAATTGGCGACGGAGCATGATGAAGGAAGCAGAGAGAAGTGGAAACAAATGCAAACAGGCGAAGAAAACAGCACAAGGAAGAGTAAAATTCGCGAAGCATCATTTACGGTTTATGTTAGACCCGGTTGCGGCTATGTGGTATTGTGGTATGACATTCGCTTTCGGATCGGAAGGTCCAGGGTTCGAGCCTCGCGCTCGGCGCATAGTTGAGTCCTTGGAGAAGGCTCTTTACTCACATTCTCTCACCGTACTCAGGTGTAAGATTAGCACCTGGCCTTTAACAACGTTGTCTGTGTCCGAAAATTGTAATATCGCCTAACAGGCGTCATGTCCCGTCCTACATGTTAAATATTGCTGTTGACCAGGGACCCCTTGTAAAGCGCTTTAAGCACGTTTAGTGGACATTGCGCTATATAAAGGTCAATGTTTATTTTTATTTATTTATTTTTTAAAATGTTCGGACTGGAGTTAAAGGCTTAAGTCAAGTGAATCATTTGTATGTATCATCATCGTGTTTTATAGGGGTTTCATTGTCCATTTTTCTCCCTCTTTCCTCCTCTTTCCTGTATGTTGTCATCAAAATGATTTGAATATTATTCACAAACGCCTATAAAATAAATAAATAAATAAATAATTAAATTGAAAATTAATTTAAATTGAAATAACCCACTTTCATCTTGTCTCGCCTGAAAATATTTATTTCAAATATGAATCGATTCAATTTATCATCAACTTGTTATTACATTATGATTATGGATCCTGATTTGATGGTTTTCGCAAAGCATATCATTACAAGTTATATTTTGACATTTCAAAGAAAGATTTAAAAATCACTGTTTTGTGATTTAACTAGAAAGAATCAATCAAAATACCTGGCATATTATACTATTAATTCACTTTTTGACTGGTAATAAAGTGCCGTTTTTATTTTTTTTTGGTCGTAAATTTTTACTTAAAATATCAATGAGTTCAGATGATCCCAACGTGGCAAGTATTCTTAAACCTGATATTTCTAATGACCTCCCCCCCCCCCCCCCCCCCCCACCCCCATAATCTTGTTGCAGTACGTAGCAAACTTTCTCATCATACTGAATTTCGTTAGTGTGACGAATGTGTGACGACATTCAAAATCTATCTCTCTCTCTCTCTCTCTCTCTCTCTCTCTATCTCTCTCTCTCTTTCTCTCTCTCTCTCTCTCTTTCTCTCTCTTTCTCTCTCTCTCTCTCACACACAGGTACAATATACAAATATACACAGGCTCATACATTCATTAACAAAAACGCATCCTTACGACTCTCACTCTCTCTCTCTCTCTTTCTCTCTCTTTCTCTCTCTCTCTTTCTCACACACAGGTACAATATACAAATATACACAGGCTCATACATTCATTAACAAAAACACATCCTTACGACTTCACTCTCTCTCTCTCTCTCTCTCAATCTCTATCTTTCTCACTCTATCTCTATCTCTCACACACACACTCTCTCTCTCTCTTTCTGTCTCTTTCTCTCTCTCTCACACACTCTCTCTCTCTCTCTCTCTCTCACACACACAGGTACAATATACAAATATACACAGGCTCATACATTCATTAACAAAAACACATCCTTACGACTCTCACTCTCTCTCTCTCTCTCAATCTCTATCTTTCTCACTCTATCTCTATCTCTCACACACACTCTCTCTCTTCTCTCTCTCTCACACATACACACAGGTACAATATACAAATATACACAGGCACATACATTTCATTAACAAAAACACATCCTTACGACTCTCACTCTCTCTCTCTCTCAATCTCTATCTTTCTCACTCTCTCTCTCTATCTCTCACACACTCTCTCACTCTCTCTCTATCTCTCTCTCTTTCTATCTCTCTCTCACACACACACACACACACACACACACACTCTCCCTCTCTCTCATACAATTTATCGAACAAACTTAATGAGTTGTCACGCTTAGTCAAAATCGCTCCTGATGGACAAAATTAGATTGTTATGAGAGAATATTACTGTAATCATGCAGTTCAAAACCTCCCTCGTCAGTTTATTAGTATAGAATGTGATTGATTACTTTAGAACGAATCATTTAAAATTCTAATTTCGCCATCGTCAATTCCTCGTTCCGCCCCCCCCCCCCCCCCCCCCCACCACACACACCCCCTCATTGCCTCAGACCCCGTCGAATCTTTTCCTTCCAAATAAATCACAACGCAACACTTCAAATTAGCCATGTAGAAAATTGTATTTTAGCCTCCGGTCAGGGCTCGCGTGAAAGCTTTTTATTTAGGCTTCTTAAGTAACAGTGTCGATTTTTGATAAATCGTATTTATTTTGAAAAAAAAAACGACAACAAAAAACAAACAAAAACAAAACAAACGAAAAAAACCCCAAACGTTTTAAAAAAAAATGGTCCAGAAAAATCGTCCTGCATTAAACTTGTCACAAACTCTTAAACCTGGGATTGAGGCTTCTAAAGTAACAGTGTCGATTTTTGACAAATCGTATTTATTTAAAAAAAAAAAAAAAAAAAAAACCAAAAGAAAAAAAAAAACCCGCCCTCTCCCCCCCCCCCCCCCCCCCCCCCCCCCCCAAAACAAAACAGAACAAAACGAAAGAAATCCACGTTGAAAAAAGTATGTCCAGAAACGGTCAAGTCCCAGGTTTAAGAGTTTTTGACAAGGTTAATGTAGGACGGGGTTTCTAGACATACTTTTTTTCAACGTGGATTTCTTTCGTTTTGTACTGTTTTGTTTTTTGTTTTTTTGTTTTTTTTGGGGGGGGGGGGGGGGCGGTTTTTTTTTATTTTTTGTTTTGGTCGACTTTTTTTTTTGACAAGGTGAGGGTAATTCTAATCCATGGCTATTTATTTTGAATGACGTTTTTTTTTAGGGCCAAAATGTTCAATATGTGTTTTATTCATAGTAAGGCAGTATTGATACTGTCTGTATTGCTGTAAAAAGGTCAAACTGATACTACGCTACAAGAAACTGTGGACTGGAAAAAATAATAAACAAACATGAACTCAACAGCTTCCAAAAAAAAAAAAAAGAACCAAATACCAAACACGGACCGTTTCAGGCTTAAAAACCTTCTTCAGCCAACAACACAAAAAAAAACAAAAAAAAAAAAAAAAAAAACAAAACAAAACAAAACAACAAACAATGAAAACAAATACATTACTAAAAAACAACAGATCGACGACAGAGAAACAATTTCTTTTTTTTTCATGACTTTTATGTTGTCTTAATAGGCTACATTTATAAGAATAAAGGCAGTTTATCAAACTCACCAATTCTAAAAATTTGTAATTCTGACCTTTAGATTCAAATATTATTGGAATCGATCGATTTTTGTAGGGCGAGTTTTCTGGCTAATTTTTAAAAAATGTGTTCTTTCAGAGTAGGACAGAACAGTCCTATTATTGGCTACGCTGCCGTACTCTGAAAAAAAAACCCCTATTTTAAAATTTGGCCAGAAAACTCGTCCTTCAAATATCGATCGTATCTAAATAACCCTCAACTTGGCAAAAAAAAAACCTCTCAAACCTGGACTTCGCGAAGTCCCAGATTTGAGAGTTTTTTTTTTTGCCAAGTTGAGGTTATTTAGATCGATCGATATTTGAAGGACGAGTTTTCTGGCCAAATTTTAAAATATGGGTTTTTTTTTTCCAGAGTAAGTAGTGCAGTTCGGTAATGATTTGGCAAATGAATAAATTCTACATATCGACTTTTCCATGTGCCAATCAACGACAAGCTTCGCCATTGACTGAATATTGAATATGCATCGGTGAATGCAAATTTCATATAATAAAATATTATATTATATTGATTTTGGTCATAAATAATTGGTTTATGACAACCTACATGGCAAGCTTGGTCGCTCAAGACGGATAGGTAAACGAATGACCCTGGTTCGAGCCTGCGAGATTTTGGCCTTTATTTCATATTGCATGTCCAACCTTCCGTCAGACTACTACTACTACTACTACTACTACTACTACTACTACTACTATACTACTACTACTACTACTACTACTACTACTACTACTATAACAACTACTACTACTAACTACTACTACTACTACTACTACTACTACTTCTACTACTACTACTACTACTACTACTACTACTACTACTACTACTACTACTACTACTACTACTACGACTGCTACTATTACTACTACTACTACTACTACTACTTAACTACTACTACTATCTACTACTACTACTACTACTGCTACCACTACTACTACTACTACTACTACTAACTACTACTACTACTACTACTACTACTACTACTCCTACTACTACTACTACTACTACTACTACTACTACTACTACTACTACTACACTACTAACTACTACTAACTACTACTACTACTACTACTAACTACTACTACTACTTACTACTCCTACTACTACTATACTACTACAACCTACTACTACTACTACTACTACTACTACTACTACTACTACTACTACTACTAACTACTACTACTACTCTACTACTACTACTACTACTACTACTACATACTACTACTACTACTACTTACTACTACTACTACTACTACTACTACTACTACCTACTACTACTACTACTACTACTACTACTACACTACTACTACTACTACTACTACTACACTACTACTACTACTACTACTACTTACTACTACTACTACTACTACTACTCTACTACTACTACCTACTACTACTATACTACACTACTACTACTACTACTACTACTACTACTACTACTACTAACTCTACTACTACTATTACTACTTCTACTACTACACTACTACTATACTACTACTTACTACTACTACTACTACTACTACTAAGTAGAAAACGGTAAGGGCTGCCTGAAGCCGGTGATCGTAAAATACTAACGAAAGAGTGAAATGGAAAGGCTCGTATGGGAACAAAACAGACAATGGACGTTTCGGGTACAAACCCTTCGTCAGCACAACAATACACAAATAAACGTGGAAAACAAATAAAATATAATGGAAAATAACTTGTGTCGTCTGTACTCAATGGTGGTTGCAGTATGAATGAAATGTTAGCGTGGCGTGGGTAGAGGATAGTGTGCCCCAGGGGGGTGATCTAATTGATAAGCAGAGGTCAGCGTCAGGGAACAGAACTTTCCAGACTATAATGGAAGATAAAAGACATATTGGTAGTAGTACATCCACTTTTTCATCCATTAATATACATATAGACCCAGCTATCACTCGGCTGTTTACTCGCCCTCTCTCACCTCCCCTCCACCCTTTCTCTCTCTCTCTCTCTCTCTCTTTCTC
>NW_027627075.1:0-5517 GCF_034508935.2 Berghia stephanieae
TCATTTTTTTTGTGTGGGGCCAAACACAGCACGGCATATTCCTACAAAAACCTGAAAAACGTGTAATGCTTTTTCTTCGGGGCTTTGGGTTTATGTTCCTTTTGAAAACCCCATATCCTCTTCCCTTTTGCTGTGAAATGTTCGTGGTTTTGTCATTTTATTTCTTAATGAAGGACTCCGAAAATTTTATAGCCCAAAATTTTGTAAGGATAAAAACATTGGAAATTTTTGAGTAAAGGCTCTTTCTTGCTTGATATTGACTACAAACTTTTTTGAGGGGAGGAATTTCAGTGCCTTTTACTGACCAATCTGGGGAATCAAATCTTTCTGGAGTTCATGGCACTGTGCTACAAAAAGCACCCTCCAACATTTTAAGCCTTGTTTGGGGAGAAAATTCGTTTCCAAGGTCTTTAAAACATCAAAACCATAAAGGCCCAAGTACTGTTCCTCTACTCCTATTAACAATACTTTTTTTCCCTGAGTTTCCGTAAATGACAACTTTTGCTTTTTGAGCAAACCACCCCTAAAACCAAAGTAGAAATTTTGCATTGTTTTTCCCAAATTTTATCTGCTGATTTGTTTCATTCCCCCCTAATATAAATTCCGAATTACGCTTTGCTCAAGTTTTAAAGTAATCTTTGGGGTGGGTAAGTGCAAATATTTTAAAGAATCTTGTACCAGGACAACGTTTAAATCAACGTATCAATTTTGTTTTTTTGCCCAGCAATTTCTTCTATTGTTTTGTTTAATTGTGTTTCGCTTTCCATTTTTTTTCCTGAACGGCGGGGGTCGCTGTATTTTGCTTTGTTGTAGTGTTCCATGTAGAATGGAATATAAGAGCAGCTTCCAGTCGGTAAGCCCTTTTCCTTTGTTCAGGTTTCTAGTTGGTTTGGGGCTGGCCCGCCCCTTTGGAGGGGTTTAGTTGTTGCAGCTCTTTCGTAACCAAAAGGGTTTTATTTGATTCTTGGAATAGATGAATATTGCTTTTACCTATTTTGGCACGAGGGGTCTTCTAATAAACACATTTTCGACTGTTTTTTTCACTAAATTGCATTTTTATTTTGGTCTGAAAATTCTGAGCCGATGGGGTTTTAAAGAACTTTTAACGGGAAGCACTTTATCCTAAATGTGTACTCAGAATCGTTCAAAATTTCGCCACTTAATTTCGCCTAGCTCTGGCGTCTTTTAACTTTTAAATGAAATGGGGCGATTGCTCAACTCTTTCACCTAAATCGAGCCCCACCCCCTTTTTAAAAAACCAAAATTTTTAGACCCCCCCTGGGGTTGGGGTAAATTGTTCCATCTATGAGGGTTTAAAATAGTTTAGATTGAGTTTAAACACCCTTATATTACCGAAAAAACAAAATGATAATAAATTAAAGTTTTTAACAATAATTTTAAAAAAAAGAAAAAAAAAAAATGGCAACAAAACTTTTTAAAAAATAAAAATTTGTAAAATTAAAATGGTTTTTTTTTAAAACAGATAAAAGTTTTAAAAAAAAAAAGAAAAAAAAAAAAAACAAAACGAAAAAAAAAAAAAAAAAAAGGGGTAACATTGGGGAAACGCCCCGTACTTTTTAAAATTGGAGTCGACACCTTTCCACTGCCTCGACCACCTACTTTTTTCACATTTAAAAATCTTTCTCAAACATTATTTTTCCTTTAATGCAACTTCTATTTCTGGGTTTTATTTTCGATTTTTTTAAATTATTAAATTTTTATTAAATTTTTTTAACAAAGCATCCACAATGTCACAAATAAACTTTCGCCATGTCCAAATGAAAAAAAAACAATATCCTAATGAAAATTTGGGGGGAATGCCATGCTGACGGGGGGGTATAAAAAACGATCCTTTAAAAAACACCGTCAAAAGAGGTCATAAAAAAACTACGAAAAAAAATTATTGTGGTTTAATTTTTAGGTAATAAAAACACCACCAAAATGAGTGAGATTCAGTAAGCCCCTTACATGCACAATTGGGTTTTTCTTCTTCTATTTGTATTGAGGATTTCTTTAATCATTCATTAATAAAAAAAAACACTTGATAAAAAAATGCTTTGGGGCCCAACCCCCTTTTCAAATTTTTTGCATTTTTTAAACCAAAAGTTAAATTTGTTGTAGGGGAATCATCAATTTTGGGTCTCCCTCCCGTAAAATAGAAACGGTTTTTTGGCCTTTACCTTTTATTCCGAAAATTCTTCATCGTCGTCTCCCAAGCTTGGCCTTCGACGAAAAGCTACAGTTGCGGTCATCGCCCTACATTGTTTTCCCTCAAACTTCGGAGTTCGGCTAAAACTTTAAAAAATCGAGCGGGGGAAACTAGGGATCATCAATGGGAGTTCCCGCACCTCAATCCACAATTTAAGTGGGAAGGTTATCATTTTCCCATCGCCAACTTGTAATTGTGTTAAATTTTAGGGGTCCCACAAATGACTAGAAAAAAAAGTTTTTGAATTGAAAACAACCACACCCAAAATAAATCTAGAATTACAATAACTGCACTTAAACTTAATGACTCCGTTCTTTTCCCCCCAAAAGAAGGATAAATTTAAATGTAGACTGCACTTTTCTTTATAAAACCGATTATCATATCATTATAATGAATTTGAGGGCATCCTTATTTAATCAAAATCAAAGGTTACAGTATACTGGGAAGCTTATTATAAGGCTTCGGGATTATTTTGGGTATGTGAACCCTAAATGAAAAGGGGGACTAGTGAAATCGTGGACAAATAATTTTTGGGCACAACAGCCCCTAGGCCCCAGCCCCCCTTTTCTGTGTGTGGGCGGGGGGGATTAAACGTTGCCAAATGGCGGGAGGAGAGAGAGAGAAAAAACTTTTGTTTTATGAAATGGTTTGATTAAAACTTAAATTCCCTACAAGCTTTCCCCCCCCCCCTTCCTATTAATTATATTTGTTTATTATATAAAAAATTTTTGAGGTAGATAATTGTTTTCATTTTGTTGCCCCAAATTTTTCAAAATTTTTGTTAATAACCCTTTATTTTACTTTAAAATTTATTGTATTATTTAATATTGAGCACGGGAAAAAAGGAGAGGTCCCTATCGCACCTGCTTTTTACACAGAGACCGTGCCAGATGGTTAAAGGTTCCAAGGTAAATATTAACCAATTTTTTTTTTCTGTCCCCGAATTATTTCTACAACCAAAAATATAGCCAAAATTTTTTTTTGGCCCTCCATTTCTCTAACGCCAAAAATATAAAAATTTGAATTCTTTTTTCTCCAAAGGGTGGGCTAGCCTCCATACTGAGGGGTTAGGACACAGGTAGCTATGTTTTTTAGAAATTTGTTGACAAAGACAATTTTTTAAAAGTTATTTTATCGCGAAAACTCAAGGGCACGTTCATTTTTGCACTTCGCGCGCCAATAAAAGGGGAGCTCAGAATAAATTTAAAAATCTAAGCCAAATCCAAGATGGGAACAGAGGTTGAAAACAAAAGCAAAAACTAAAGAAAAACTCAAATAAAAGTGGCAATAAATACAGACCCCCCAAGCACTGGCAAAAGAAAACCCCAAAAAATCTACACATTCACCATTCTCCAGGTACCTCGCAAATAACAAAAAAAAATTTGAGAACGGAAACCTTTCAAAAAATAGAGATCAAGTTTATTTTCCACTTGGGTTTTTTTTTTTAATGTTGCCATTTATCTTTTAAAGGCAGAGGCAGGGAGTCAAAGTTTGGATCAATTGGTCAAACAAAAATTTTGGTCCCCCTGCCAAACTCCCTTTACCATGCCAATGGGCGTATAATGAAAAAGATTGAACAAGAAAATGACAGACACTTTCACTTCACCACAGGGTCAGCTCACATTATAAATTATAGAATTTTTATAGCAAAGGAAAACCACATGCTTTTAATCTATTTTTAAAAAATTTTTTATTTTTTTGTCAATGAAAAAAGAATGCCTTTAAAATTTTTAAGGAAAAAAAAAATTTTAGGGAATATTGGGGAAAAAAGAGAAGGGATTACAGAATTAAAAAAAATTTTTTAACTCAGTTGCACCTTTTTTTTTTTTATCTTCTTTTCCCTTTCCCTCCTCCCTTTCTCACCCACCACCCCCCCCTTTCCCCCTTTCCTCTTCCTTTTCTTCTTCCCCCATTGTAATAGACATACCCTTGTTTTTTTTTTCCCCAAAAAAGCAAGCAATCTAACTTAAAACCCCGGGCAAAAGTAAATTAAATACCGAAGACACATTGAAAGTTTGGCCAAAAACGGAAAATTTCTTTAAAACCCCTACCCTCCCCCCAGGGTCCTTTCAGGGATCTTTAACACGAAGTGATATTATGACAAAAACAAAGAAGCGAAAAACCAAAACCTCCCGATGACCCTTTTTTTAACGCCCCCGGCACAATCACAGGCACTCTTTTTTATTATTTTTTATAATTTTTTTGCTTTTTGAATTTTCCGTCTGACCAAGAAAAGGGGGCTAGAGCTCTATGGTCGAAAAATTTGAAATTGAGAAGTTTTGAAGGGTAGAATGCTTTAATCTCTTGGGTTGTTTTGGGTTTTTTAATCAATTACCATTTTATTTTTTAAAATGTTTGCTTTTTTTGTTTGGTTTCCCTTTTTTCTTTTTTTTTGCTTTTTTTTTTTTTTGTTGGGGTCTCTTTAAATTTTAATAATTTTTTTTTTTTTTAAATTTTTTTTTTTTTAATATCAAAGATTGCCAAAAAATTACTTGTTATTTTTCCTTTACTTAAATCATTTTTTTTTCAAATTTTTAAAACCCCTAATTGTTCAACACAATTTTTTATATTTATCATAGACGAATATATCTAAACTACATAGGACAAGTGTATGTTTAAAAATTATAAAATTTTTTAAAAAACTTTAGTGGGGAAAAATCCCTGGTTCTAAAAATTATCCTTTATTCAACATGATCATGGTAATTTTCACTTATTCTTAAGCATATTTTTCAGTGCCAAAAGCGGGAAATGCATTGGTCATCTTTTCTGGGAAAAAGCCCAAAGAAAAAATTTCTATGAATCTGAATAAAAGGAATCGATTCATTTAAATTTAAAAATTTTTACTGCAGTCTCCTTCACAAATAAAATATTTTCACGGGGTGTTTTCAAAAACCTCTTCTTTCCCGGCAAGGGCGCTTATTTTTAGTGGTACGGATGTTTCAGGATTTTTTACAAAAACAAGATGCGTTCCCCATCCAACAGAAAATTACTGTAAATAAAGGAATTGACCTTTCTCTTTTTGTGGGTTTCAAAATACATTTTTTTGAGGTGCATACCCTCAATAAAGCTAGGAAACAGAAATCAGTCCCATCTATTTTTGTAATGAACTAACATTTCTTAGTCATGTCGGGGGTTTAAAAAACTTGTTTGTTTCAAAAAAATTCTGCCAAATTTTTAAAAAGACGAGCTATCTTCTTAAAAAGATGAACAAAGGAAAAAAAAGGCTTTGTGGGGTTTTAGTTTGACACTCCCTTTTGGGCAAGAACCCGGTTGTCGCGGGACAAAGGTATCTTTAAAAAACTCTTTTT
>NW_027627076.1:0-5517 GCF_034508935.2 Berghia stephanieae
GTCTTTGTATTGTTTTCGCCATCCGCGTTTATGAGTAATTCTCACTAAGCTGTATTAACCTGACTATAAACGATCATGGTTGCACACAGTTTTGTGTGTTGGTCCGTTATACTTCCGGATGGCAATGTTGTGAACTTCTTAGCCAAGCGCATACTATCTATACACACACACAACACACACACACACGCACACACACAAACATATACGCAATGAGAAGGCACTACTACATAACAACACGGATCTATCACCGCTAAATCAACAACACAACGGAAGTAAGGACTCTACTGGACAGATAGAGTTGAGGTGTGGCCATAAGTTAAACCTGGGTATTATCCACTCGAAACCATCACATTGAAAGCATCAAAGGGGCAATAATAATACTTGATGTCATTAATAGATGAAAGGCTACGCTTATTGTACTACCACTGCAAATAACGCCAGAGCTTATTTGTACTCTTACTAAAAATATAACATTTATACGGATAGAACTGCAATATACAATGAATTATCTGGAAGTCAAAAAGTGAACACTTCATCTCATCACAATCACATTCTATTATTACAAGTTGATTTTGACGGACTTCGGTAATTCTTCACTCTTTTCAAGTCACAGAATCTCAGTTTACAAGGTAAGCATATCGAAAATGCACATTTAATTCATTTCTTATTTTTATAACTAAACATGCTTTGGGGTTGTGTGTTTGTTGATTGTGCATCAGCTGACAGACACATTTGTCGCTAACCCCCGCGAATTACTCAACTTTATTACTTTATTTTGTGAAAAATAACAATAACAGGGCTTTTAAAAAATTAAAATACTAATCACCCCCCCCCCCCCCCCCCCCCCCAAATAATTTAAATCAGCTTCCATGTCAGGCGATATAACCAGGTGTTTAAATGTTCGATCCCCAGTCAAAAGTTTGCTAATGTTATCAAGATCAAGAGGTTTCGAGTACTCAGATGACATTCCAGGCTCAGGGTCCTAAAAAAAATTCTTTTCATTCAGTTATTGTTATTATCTTTATTATGGCCGACACAGCATGCATCGTCCATACTTTTTCAAAACTTTTTTTTTTTGGGGGGGGGGGGCTGTTTTTTATATCGTGAAAATTGGGTTTTGTATGTTATGTTATTCATGAGAGAGAGAGAGAGAGTAATATTTTATAATGATAAGATATCTGTAGTGGTAGTATTATTAGTAGTTTTGAAATGCCTATGATGATGACAATGTGAGATAATTATATTAGTGTGATTATTTTATCATATTTTTAAAAATTACGTACGGCTATGTCGTAGTGGTATGACACTCGCTTTTGGACCGGAAGGTCCTGGCTCGAGCCTCGCTCGGCGCATAGTTGAGCCCTTGGAAAAGGCACTTTGCTCACTTTCTCTCACCGGACTCAGTTGTAAAATGTGTACTTGGCGTTAACTGCGTTGTCTCTGTCCGAAGAAATTGTAATATCGCCTAACAGACGTTATGTCCCGTTCAACATGCGAAGCGTTGCTGTCATAAACTTTAGCATTGGCATGTATGTGCCTATTTCGCTGTAGTGAATTTAATTTAATTTTTTGTTTCATCGACAGCTAACATGAAAGAACACTGTTGACGTTACTGGTGTCCTGACAATCCATAAAGATGCTGGCTCAAGGGCTATTCTGGCAAGGTGTGTTGAGGCAAACCTTTGCCTGTGGCAAAACTCATCAATCAGCAAACCATCATCTAGGCCAGCAGACCAGAGTGTCTGCATGCACTTTTTGACAATGGTTAGTAATGTTTTCAAATCTCCATAGCGCCTTTACCATTTTTTTATTGGTGATCAATAAAATAAAATGCTCATTTTTCTAAATGAAAATGGCAAAGCATCATTTGAATTGAATTACTACTGAATGTATTAACTTAACGACAGACTATAGTTTGTTGCCAAGAGTTTTGTTCTATGGATGTAAAACCAATGAAATTTCAAGTGTGTTGGTGTGAATAATGATCATTTTTTAAAAATTGCTATGTCTTTGACAAATGCATTTATATGACAATAATGCCATTTTCCAAAAATTGCTAATGAAATGTGTCTCTTTTTATTTCAATTTTCCATCCAGAGCAGGATCAACCCTCTTTGTGGAACTACAAAAAAAGTGGTGGCAAACAAGTAGTGTTGACTTTTTCTGTATTGAGGCGAAAGAGATTTTTATTTCCAAGGGTTTGGGAAAGCAAATTTCTTTTATTCAGAGCTAGTGCACTAATTTAAAATGTTTTTATTGTCTAGAATAGAATTGATTTTGCAGTTCAACTTTAAATAATATCTAATTTTAAAACGACTTGTCCCCTTTAAGTAAAATAAAAAAATGAAAAATGAGGACAGCGTGCCATAATTTTATTTTGAAAAATCATTTAATATATCTAGAAATCTCTGTTATAACCTATTGTATACAGTAAAAAATTAGGTTTTGTGATTATAATGATGAATTCATAAGGTAGACATCATATTTGACCACAAAATTATTTTATCTCTGGGCGTAAAAAAATCAATTTTACAGCATTTTTTTTTATCTAAGGGTATGGGGTATGAACCGATTATAATTTTTTTTTGGACTTAGATCATCTACAAAATTTTCGTTTTCTTGTCCTATTAAAGGTCATATTTTGAAAGTTTGATAGATCATTTCTTTAGTTGTCTGCAAAATCAGCCTTTTAAAATTTAGCAAATTTAGAAAAGCTTTCGCTTTCTCAATTCGTTTTAGCATTTGTCGATTTTCACAATCCACCTTATCATTTTCCTTTAAATAAATTTTTCTTCAAATTTTTTTCAAATTTTTTTTATGATGTTTTTACATCAGTGTAAGTGTTTTTGGGGAAATTAAAATTTACATTTTTTTTAAATTTTAAAATTCATTTGTTCCCGTCATCCGCGCAAATTTTCAGTTGAAATCAAATAAAAATTCAAAAAAATTTTTCCAAGATTCTCAGTATAGCTATTTATGAAAGAAACTTGTGTTTAATTTTAAAAAATTTAATCTACTTTTGGGCTTATTTAAAATTTTAGGGGTTTTACCTCTAATTTTAGCTTTTGTTGCCCCTTAAAAAAAGTTTTTTTTTTTAAATTTAGTTTTTTTGGTTTTAGCATCAAAAAAAACATTACATTATTACTTCATGAATATATTAAAGAATTTTAGAACTAAAAGCATATTTGCCCCCTAAAGTAATTTTTGTGAATAACAGCAGATATTAAATTATTTCGCAATTTTTTTTCTTAGAGGTATGGTTAGCGAATTGTTTTTAATTTTTTTCAGAATTTGATCAATTTATAAATATTACTGTTTTCTTGTTCCATATTGGTTATACTTGATGAATGTTTTGGGCCCTTTTTCTGCATAATTTGCTTTATTCTCAAATTAAAGACAAATTTTTCATTTTCTCAAAATTTTCATTGCGCGTCATTCTCTATTTTCTAACATTCACATCTGGATTGTTTCCCATCAGATTGTCTTCAAAATTGGTCAGAATTTTCTTATGATGTTTTTGCATCATGATGGTTGGGTTTTGGGCTAAACAAAAATTTTGCAGTTTTTATGAATTTTTTAAAACAATTTTTTTTTCCTGTCATGTCACACCAAATTTTCACTAAGAAATCGAAAAAAAATTCTGAAAAATTTATTTTCAAGACATTGCTAAACCTATCCATCTTGTTGTAAGAAAAAATTTTGTGTAAATTTGAAAGAGATCTGTTCGTTGTTTTTTCCTGCATCACTGTAAGAATATTTGGGGTCTAATTTGAGCTTATATTGTCCCCCCTGTGGTAGGGATTTGGTACTAATAGTATTAGCGCTGGTGGTAGGGACTCGTGAGTAATGCGCTGGGGGTAGGGGTCAGTGAGTAATAGCGCTGGTCGTAGGGGGCCCCCGATGAGAAAAGCTCATGACTCGCTGAGTAATACGCTGGGGGTAGGGACTCGGTGGTTTAAAAAAACGCTGGTCGTAGGTGCCAGAGTAAAAGCTCTATGACTGTAATAGCGCTGGGGGTAGGACTTTGTGAGTAAAAGCCTGGGGGAGGGCTCAGTGATAATAGCCTGGTCGAGGGGCTCTTTAGTAATACGCGGTCGTAGGGGCTCAGTGAGTAAAAACTCTATACTCAGTGAGTAGAAGTGCTGGTTAGGGACTCATGATAAAAAGCTCTAGACTCGGTAATAGCACTGGTGGGAGGGACAGTGGGCAGTGAGTAAAAGCGGGTGGGGGTAGGGGCTCGGGAGTTATACGCTGGTTTTAGGGACTCGGTGAGTAAAACACTGGGGTAGGGACTCAGTGAGTAAATGCTCAATAACCGGGAATAGCACTGGGGGTAGGGGGGGGGGGGGGGGGGGGGGGGGGGGGGGGGGGGGGGGGGGGGGGGGGGGGGGGGGGGGGGGGGGGGGGGGGGGGGCCCCCCCCCCCCCCCCCCCCCCCCCCCCCCCCCCCCCCCCCCGGGGAGTAAACGCTGGTTAGGGACTCGGGGAGTAAAAGCGCTGGTGGTAGGGAAATCGGTGAGTTATAGCGCTGGGGGGTAGGGGGCTCGGTGAGTAAAAGCGCTGGTGGTAGGATTTCGGGAGTTAAGCCTGGTGAGGGACTCAGTGAGTAAAAGCCTATGACTCGGTAATAGCACTGGGGGTAGGGACTCGAAGAGTAAAAGCCTGGGGGGTAGGGACTCAGTGAGAAAAGCTCTATGACTCAGTGAGTAAAAGCGCTGGTGGTAGGTACTCGTGAGTAAAGCACTGGGGAGGGACCGTGAGTAAACTCTAGACCAATGAGTAAAAGCGCTGGTGGGAGGGACTGGGTGAGTAATAGCGCTGGTGGTAGGGACTCAGTAAAAGCGCTGGTGGTAGGGACTCAGTGAGTAAAAGCGCTGGTAGGGATTCAGTGGTGTCACTGATTTTAGACATTAGAATATAAAGAAATTTACAACTACAATCGGCTAATGATTTTACAAAGGTCCCCACAAAAGTATATCTTAAAATTATTAAACAAGTCTGTTGATTTAAAAAAATTATAATTTTATTTTAAAAAACAAAAAAATGTCAAAATAAAAAAGAAAGTTTTGACAACGGAAAATTTCCTATTCCCAACATATAAAAGACCACAAACAAATCTTGTCCTTTCTCCTCTGAAAATCTGCACAGCATTGCCTATTTTTCGTGAAGATTGTAGCATGAACACACTTTTACTCTATACCGATCACGACCCAAAAAGATTGGGGGAAAAACCATGCTTCTCAAATTTTTTTTCATACGGACTTTTGCACTATCCTTTTGAATCTGGATAGAGACTTGACCGACTCAATTGTTCTGGCACCTTTTACATCACACCTTTTTTTTGAGAGTGAATTACGACTTATAATTCCCTTTTTATTTTTGTCATTTACCGACCAGCTTTTGAAATTTTGATATTCACAACACAGGTTTGGTCTCCTGTGTTATATTTGTTTTTATTCTGTACCGGCCCTTAAAACAGTTTCGGCCCTTTTCTGTGTTATATTTTTATTGGGACATA
>NW_027627077.1:0-5516 GCF_034508935.2 Berghia stephanieae
CCGCTTTGGGGAAAGGGTACAGAGCCGGTTTTTCAGCAAAATGGAAAGTATTCTGTAAATTCCCTAAGCCTATCCCTTCCTGAAAATGACCCAAATGCTTGTTTAATGCTGTATAACAATGATTTGAATCTGAACTTTGCGGATGAACGTTATCTATCAGAAAGCAATTTTGACTACAACCATGAAAATGTTGACAAAATAAATGCAGCCTTTTCTGCCCAAGGTTGACCTCATCAATAAACAAATTTACCCAGTGCTGTTTCCCATTCAAAGTGACTCTGACACCAACTATAACCCGATTGAATTCTTGAACAAACTTACACCTCCCGGACTTCCTCCACATGCAGTACATTTGAAAGCCAACACGTCAGTCATGCTGCTTAGAAATATAAATCCTAAATCAGGCCCCCTAAATGGCACTTTGTTTAATAATTAAATTGGGTTCAAAAGTTTAGATGCCAAGATAATTACCGGTAGTAAGCTGGCGACATAGTGTTTTATCCTAGAATCAATCTGACGAAAACAACTGATTCAGCTTACCATTTATTAAAAATAGAAGCAGTTCCGGTAAAATTTGTCATATGCAATGACAATTAACAAGTCTCAGGGCAGACATAAGCAAGGTGGGGTTTTCTTACCAAAAACCCAGTATTCACACACGGACAACTGTTGTTGCTGTGTCACGGGTCAAGGCTAAAGTGGCTTACACTTCATGATGGGCCACACAGAAAAAATCAACCCAAGAAATACCAAATTAACAGACAACGTTTGTTTACCAATCTGCCCTCATTAAATGATGTGAGTACAGTATCGAATGAAAATAGTTTTTTTCCCCCGGAAATTGCGGGCTTTTTATAGTAATTTATATAAAAAATATTATAAATATATATATATATTTTATATAATATATATTATATATATATATATATATAATAAATAAAAATATATATATATATAAAAATATATATATAAAATATATATATATATATATTTATATATATAAAATTTTATATATATATAAACACACACACACACATACAATCTGCGCTTGAAAACCTCGGTGATTTAAAAATGTAGGTTAACCCAAAAACCAACAAGTACGGGCATGTAGACCCGCTCTATGCAAATAAACAATCCTTTATTTTTTTTTTTTTTTTAAAGATGATAATCTAGTTCGGGGCGATAAACGAGTAAACCTTACATTTTTTTTGGTTTTCAGTTCACCATTTTATAATGGATTCAAGATGTAAGAGTAAAGATAGGAAATTATACTTGAAAAGGTCGGGAATTGGGCGATGCAATTTACTGACAAAAACTCACTCCCATACCCCTTTTGATGAGCCTTTATTTGTGGAATCCAAAGCTTATTAATTTACGAGGGGGAGATGATGATGACGATGATATTTTGTCGAAATGTAGTTGTTGTTGGTGATGATAATGGGTGAATGATGAAATGTTTAAACTACTCCAAATCCCGAGTCAAGAACTAATCAAGCAGATTTTTCTTTGAAAAGCATCATGATGTGCTTTTTACTGTCCCTCCGACAACCCCCCCCCCCCTCTCTCCCCTCTCTTCTCTCTCTCCTCTCTCTCTCTCTTTCATCATACCACCCACTCAGAACTAAGTTATTTTTAATTAAGGACACAAAACCCCACACACACACACACACACACACACACACACACACACACACACCCCGACGAGGATCGCATGGTTAGAATAATATAATATATTTATGGCCGAACTCCAAAAGAGTTTAACGACAATATAAACATTGTATTTTAAATTTCATGGCTATCTTTTTATCAACACCAAGACACATCTGTACTTCTATGATTATAAATAAAAGCAATTCCTGTAACCTTAATTAACTCCTACCTGCATTTTGACGGCAATGAGTAGAGACGAGAGCTCATTTTCCAACGGTCGGCTGACGATCAGACGGTCAACGTCAGGTTGCATAGTCTGGAAATAAGTCAAGAAAGAAAATCGGTTTGTTGTTACTTATAGAGACTGAGATTGAAACCGTACACTAATATGTCCGGTTATTGACCCAAATACTGTATTTATGTTGAGGGAAAAGGGGAACCTGACGATTGAAAAGGGATTACTGTTGTGGAGAAGCAGAAAGTTGTGGCTCTTTAATTCCGACATACTCCCAAAAATACATAGAAGTAGTAGTCCTTCAGAGCCACAAGCCCATCGACCCGGAGTTCATCCCGGTTTCTATAGCGTGAAACGGACAATAGCAATTACTTTTTACCTTTGGGATAGAACGCTATTTATATCCCGCAAAGTACTTTCCGCTAGATCTAATGGACACAACTACCCTTTACTGCTGGGTGGACAGAGGGGGTCGGAAAAAATCTCGACTGCACCCGGGATCTATCTCGGCCCCCTTTGCGTGTGAAGCGAGTGTCTCTACCAACTGAGCTACCCCCCCCCCCCCCCCCCCCCGATATACGTACACCACACCTAATATCGATCATTAAATGACGACAAAGGAAATGCTGCAAAGAGAAAAAAATAAGTTAAAAAAGATACCTATTAACTTATTTTTTATTTTAAAATAAAGAGAAACCCAAAACCTTAACTAAGTATTCAGCTACGTATAATATTCGTTTTCGTCTTTCCCTAATAATATTATTTAAAACTTCATATACATTAACTGTCATCATATGCACGGGAGATGCCAACATGTAAATAATAATAATATCTTAAAATTCCGATGCCGAAACCCCCCCCCCCCCCCCCCACACACACACACACCCACGATAAAACGCAACGACACAGACATACATAAATGAAAAGAGGTGCTGCAATGACCTCATATGTCTTAATGGAAACGAGTTGTAAAATATGACCTGGGCCCAAAAACAAAAATTTCCCCTTTACGACCGGGAAAAAAAAATTTTTTAAAAGACGTAAATACCGTGTAGGAAAACAAAACAATACCATTAACAACAACCAGCCAAGCATGTTTAAGCTTTATCAGAACAACAACGTTGACGAGGAAGCATGCAAGCAGCCAACTTAAATTTTGAAACTTAGCCAAAGAATTCCATTCATAAAGTGGATTCACACGAGCGAAATATTATTATCAACCAGATCCGTGTAATGAGACGAAGAGATAAAAACACCAGCATTATGCACACTTTTTTTTAGTTGAACTGATCCCCATAAACAGGTTTATAACAGTGATGGCCTTTTAACGTTTATAACAGGAAGACCCAAATGGTGTCAATAATAAAACCAATGGCGGACTGTTTCCCAAAATTTTATAATATAATATCCCTCCCTTAAACGATGTTTGGGGGACGCTTATGTAAATGGTACTGCTCGAAGTTCGAAGAAATAAATAACAAAGTGAAATTTAATGTAAGCTTCGATTTAAAATACGGAAACATATAAAATGGGGTGTTTCGGGTTTCCCCTTTATCAACAAAAAAGGATGAAATGAAAACACTAAAAGACGAATGAGATAATGTGGTCGTGGGGTTGTTAACCAATTTAATTTCACATTTTATTTATTTTTGGACCCTCAGAAACGGGGCTTTTGGCCTACTACCACACGCAATATTGACAGGACTCGTGGCTGTCGTATACGACATAATAGCAAATACTGTCTGGAGAATAGTGTCTTTGGTCTCTTTACAAACATGAACAATGAAAATCTATAAATGTATAAAACCAAAAGACATTGGAGAAATAATGCCCAACAAGAGACTTTTTTTGACAAAGACAACGCTTTTAAACGACCAGGTACCCAATTTACACCTGAGTACGGTGAGAGAATGCGAGGTGACTAAAGAGCCCTTTCCAAGGACAAACTATACGCCAGCGAGGCTAGAACTCAGGACCTCCCGATCAGAAAGCGAGTATCATACCTCAAGCCCAGATAGCCCCCACAAAAAATACGTGGAAATGTTATATATAAATGATCATATTTATATTCACGAAAACAAGTTGGATGCGAACAGGACAAACAATGCATCAGTTGTTTTGATTAACATGTTCATAATATATAATATTAATCTATATACATACTTGTAACATTTGAGAGAAAGAGAAAAGAGAGAGAGAAAAGGAAAAGAGAGCAAAGAGAGGGGAGAGAGAGAGAGAAAGGAAGGAGAGAAGAGAAAGATGAGAGAGAGGAGATGAGAGAGGGGAGAGAGAGAAATAAAATATAAAAGTCGCAAAAACAAATAATTTTCGTCTTTAAAAATTCAAAACAACTTTATAATGCAACAGGTGGCGTAATCAATTATTACTAGTTAGCAATGCCTTGTCGGGTTTTTCAAAAGATCAGCTCTGCAAAATGGGAAGATTTGTCTTTTTTACTTGCTTTTTAAAAAGAACTTTTCATCCGCTTCAGAGCTTTTATCCCAATTTAAGCTTCATCGGTAATTCAGGGTTCCTACAGAAATTCCTTTTCGAAATTCGGGTAGTTTTCAAAATGAAAGGTTTGAAATTCAAGGACAACGATTTTTTTTTCTTCCGACACTTAATTACTTCACTATGGAGGCTACTAAACTCCTTGACAGCAGAGTAAAGGCCTCACGTTCACTTTTTCTTCAACTTAGCTGAAGATATCAATGCATATGATTGAACACAAAAATTTTAATTTGGAATTCAAATTTTTCTTTCCTTTTTCTGCCAGTTTTGTCAGCTGTTATTTTTTGGGGCTTTTTTTTTCAAGATAAGAATCCCATTCACGAGTTTTTGGCTTTCTTCACTTTAATCTTAAAGAGATGCCAATCTAAAAATTTGGTTCACAGGGATTTCAGGACACTACTCAGAAGAATTTCACGACCGAAACAAATTTCTGCATAAAAAATAAAAACTATCTAGCAATGTTGGTAACGATGATGGTGTTGTTTGGGGGTGGTGGCTTTTTAGACAGGGGGTAGTGATGACATAATTGTGGTGGTTGGAGAAAATAGTGGTAGGATGATGATGTGCTGCTGGTGGGTGTGGTTGCAGTAGTTGGATGGTGATGGTGGTAATTGTAGAAATTGTGGTGGTGATGACGATGATGCGATGGTGCTAATTGTGTAGTAATGTTTTGCTTTTGATGGTCTGGGCCCTTTTAGTTATAGTATAGTAGTAATGATGATGGTAAAAGGTTGCGGTTTTTGGAGGGAGTGAGGTGCTGTCGTGGTGGTGGGTTGTAGTGATGGTAATGGGTGAAATGTGGTGGTGGTTGCGGCAGATTAGTAGTGGTGGTGATGTGATGATTGTTTGCTTTGATTATTAGGTTTTGCAACACATTTAGGTCATCTCAGCGCCAGTCAAAAGGAAGGAAAGGGGATACTCAAAAAAATGTAGAATAACAATTTAAGCCCCCAAAAAAAAAGTAAGACAAAGGGAAAATGGTTCAAATAGGGTACAGAAATAGATTCCAAGAGCATACATCAATGTACTTTTGGGGTTTTAGATCCCTAAAAACCATCCAAACCGCACATGGCCCCCTAAGAAAACTCACCCAAATTTTAAAGAAAAATTTTTTAAAAAA
>NW_027627078.1:0-19805 GCF_034508935.2 Berghia stephanieae
TTTGTGTGTTGGTAAATTTTATCCGTTGTTGTGAGTTTCTTAGCCAAGCGCACACTATATATAAACGTTCACGGTTACACATATGTTTGTGTGTTGGTAAGTTGTATCCGATGTTGTGAGTTTCTTAGCCAAGCGCACACTATATATAAACGTTCACGGTTACACATATGTTTGTGTGTTGGTAAGTTGTATCCGATGTTGTGAGTTTCTTAGCCAAGCGCACACTATATATAAACGTTCACGGTTACACATATGTTTGTGTGTTGGTAAGTTGTATCCGATGTTGTGAGTTTCTTAGCCAAGCGCACACTATATATAAACGTTCACGGTTACACATATGTTTCTGTGTTGGTAAGTTGTATCCGATGTTGTGAGTTTCTTAGCCAAGCGCACACTATATATAAACGTTCACGGTTACACATATGTGTGTGTGTTGGTAAGTTTTATCCGATGTTGTGAGTTTCTTAGCCAAGCGCACACTATATATAAACGTTCACGGTTACACATATGTTTCTGTGTTGGTAAGTTGTATCCGATGTTGTGAGTTTCTTAGCCAAGCGCACACTATATATAAACGTTCACGGTTACACATATGTTTGTGTGTTGGTAAGTTGTATCCGATGTTGTGAGTTTCTTAGCCAAGCGCACACTATATATAAACGTTCACGGTTACACATATGTTTGTGTGTTGGTAAGTTGTATCCGATGTTGTGAGTTTCTTAGCCAAGCGCACACTATATATAAACGTTCACGGTTACACATATGTTTGTGTGTTGGTAAGTTGTATCCGATGTTGTGAGTTTCTTAGCCAAGCGCACACTATATATAAACGTTCACGGTTACACATATGTTTGTGTGTTGGTAAGTTGTATCCGATGTTGTGAGTTTCTTAGCCAAGCACACACTATATATAAACGTTCACGGTTACACATATGTTTCTGTGTTGGTAAGTTGTATCCGATGTTGTGAGTTTCTAATTTAACTAAACACGGAGCAGACGAGTGAACTTTGCACACAGCTAAAATCTAATATACTTTGTACGCCCCTTCCCAACTCAAAAATCCGGAAAACTCATCATACAAATTTCAATGGATATTGAAGGCCCTCAGATTGTCTAAAGGTTTCTAACTTGTCAAGGAAGTCTCAGGTTTGCATCCATACATAGTTGAAGGACGGTTATATTATGGTGGGGGCGGGTGTGGTCAAAATTATTAATGTGTTGTTTTGTCAGTGAACGAAAATGTGCTATTTCACGAGCTGTGTATCGTGCAGGACGCAAGGCTAAAACATGATATTCACTCACTGCGTTTGTAATTGTTATCGATTTTTATAACTCGTATGGATATGACGTGTGCTTGAATAGAAATTTTGACCTCCGCTTCGAAACGGTATTATGTCGGATTTTTCAATTTTAAGTTTTTGGCACCCAATCATAGCTTATTCTATGCTTTAAAATTTGATATCAAATTTATGAAATTCTGATTATTCATTGCCCAACTATGACCGTTTAAAGTAGGGAGAGTGTAATAATCAAGTTTTGAGAAAATCGACTTTGAAGTGAGGCACCTTTTTCACGCATAGTCAAATCAATGGGCAAAGATAACTCCTTGGATACGGGCATTAAAAATTTGAGGAGACGCCAATTTCCCATTTGACTCACAGGAATTTCAGACACTACTTGGAGGAATTTCAATGCCGAAAGAGGAATTTCCGCATACACAGAAAGGGAATTAGGATGGTATTTGGTATTGTGTTTAAATATTGCCTACATCTAAATAGATAACTGATTAGAACTATATTATGATATATGAACACATTGCTAAATGCAAACCCAAAGTTTCCTTATTTCAAATGAAGTAAAGCTCCAAAACCTAATGGTGGTAGTGAGGATGATGTTGTGTTGGTGGTGGTAGTAGTAGTAGTAATAGTAGTAGTAGTAGTAGTAGTAGTAGTCATCATCACGACCACTACTACTACAACCACCACCACCACATCATGACTACCACTACTAATACAACCACCACCACATCATCACCATTACCACTACTACTACTACTACTACTACTACCACTACTACTACTACTACTACTACTACTACTACTACTACTACTACTACTACTACTACTACTACTACTAAAACGACCACTACCACATCAACAACACTACCACCACTACTACAACCACTATACGACCTCCACATCATCATCACTACAACTACTACTTCAACCACCACCACAAACCACCATATCATCATCACCACCACTACTACTACAAAAACAACCACTGTCACATCTTCATCATCACTGCTACTATTACTACAACCACCAACACTACATCATCCTCACTACCACCAGTACTACAAGCTCTACCATTAGATTTACTTCATTTGAAATAAGGAAACTTTGGGATTGTATTTGGCAATGTGTTTATGTATCACCATATAATTCTAATCAGTTATCTATATAGAACTATACAATATTTAAACGCAATGCCAAATACCGCTCCAATTCCTTTTTCTTTCGTGCGGAAATTCGTCTTTCGCATTGAAATTCCTACGAGTGATGTCTGAAACTCAGTGAGACAAATTTAAAGTTGCCGTCTCTGAACGTTTCAAATGCTATCATACCTAGACTTGATAATTTTTTTGCTGAATTTGGAATCGCAAACAATCTGAAAACAGACAACGGACCTCATTTCAACATAATTCAGTGAATATTTAAAACACATCGGAGTAAATCATCGATAAATCACACTCTTATGGCCCAGAGCAAATAGTGAAACAGAAAGACCATTAAACTATTGTCGCTTGTTTTGATTTTATGAAAGATTCGCAATGTCCACATAGACATGATTCAATCTAAAATATCGAGATTTATAATGTTACATGTTGCCAGATCATGTCTCGTTATGTATTGCAAACTATATTTTTGTAAAATTGTACTCAACTAAGTGAAGAAGAATTAAAACAAGCCAATTGTTTCTGGAATGTTCCAGTTTATCCCGATTAAGATCTCGAGCACCAGTAAAGAAGAGAATGGAAGATGGAGGAACTCAGATTATTCCATCCAAAAGATGTAACGGAGTCAAATAGATACCATTTTACTCCCCTGAGCAGCAGATAACTGTGTTCAACTAAACCAGAAAAATAAAACTTCATTTTCTGTGAAAGAAATATTGCCAGATTACTTCATGGACTTCTTTGCCGACAAGGATAGAAAACTCTAATTACGATAAGTAGAGGAAAAGGTCAATTGAACAGAAAACCCGTACAATTTCTTGGACATACTTTCCGTAAATATGCAAATGATACGAAAATTTATGATACAGTTCATCTAGGTAATTTAAAATTCTTAATAGAACGAATTTCGAAACTAAATCTTGGATATACCAAAAAGTGTAAAAATTGAAATGATGGTAAAATTGAGATCTTAATGTCCGGAAGGTCGAATGTGCTTAAACAGGCAAATAAATGGTAGCTACATTAGATGTTCTGCAATCCTCTTTTACTTCACTAGTGTCGAGTGATCTCTGAAAAATTCAAACGGAGCCAGGATGCTACGCAGTGTGCAAACTCGTTCAAAAGTCTTGCTTGGATGTTTCCTGATCTAAATTTAAAAAAAAAGATTTCCACCACAGGTTGTTTTTCATTAACGTACCTACTTCTGTCTGCTATACTGTTTCCTGCAAGTTGTTTGAGAGCTAAAGTTTGCATTTTATAAAAGAAAACTGGAATTGCCATTTAGAATTCTTGCTTTGACAAAATATTTGGTGAGATTTTCTATTGCCATTGATTGAGGCTATCCCACTTCTTTTCATTTTTCTGTGTTTAATGTATGACCATAATTTTTTCATACCATTAAATTGATGGTTTCCGTTCTCATCATGGCTAAACTTGTCCTCCACTAGTCCCGATATTTTTTACGTCAATCCATTTGTATAAGTTGTTTCAGTACAGTGTATTTCTCTTTGTTAATGCGATCGTTTGTCTATTTAAACTTTATATAACACCGGCCATGCTTGTTTGACATCTTTCTTATTGACGTAGTGATACATCGCATGCTGATTTTGATTCTACAAGTTGTATGTGCAATAATATTACTGATTCCTTTCTCTAGAATATGTTTGAAATTTTGCCAAGATCTGCAGTACTAAGGGTTGGCATGTTTAAAAGCTCTTTAGCTGTTTCAGTAATTTCACATCTCAGACCTTCCCAGTTTGCTTTTTCGGTAGAGAGGTTTTTTCTCTGTTTCTCTATATTCTTTTTTTTCTGGTTAATAGCGACCACAATAATAACTGCATCATGGTCTGAGATTCCTGTGATGACACTTTGATAGTTTATAAGACTGGGATTATTGGTGATCATTAAATCTAAAGTGTTCTCCATGCGAGTTGGTTCCTCTATATGCAGAGTGAGCGCTCTGTCTTCTAAGATATTCAAAAAATATTTGTGTAGCTGTCAATAAGAGGTCTTTACTTTTAGTGTTTTAGATTTCAAGTCACGAACTTGGAAGTTAAAATCTCGTCCTAATATGAAGATGCTATTGGTGATGGAATTTTCAGCATACAATTTTTGAATAGCTACTAAGCTTTATTCATCACCCACATTGTGTAGATAGTAGGAGCATATGTAAAGTGTCCTGGAGCCTCTAATTTTGATTTTGACCCAGACCATCTCAAACTTTTCCTCCAGTTCTGGAACTAACGAGCTTATGTATTCCTGGCTAATGGCAATAAAAACAAACCCTAGAGGTTGCGGTTTTTGCGATATATGTTCAATTTTAATGGGAAATATACGTTATCCCGAATAAACGAATCCAACCATGACTATGTACCAATGATAATATCTGGTTTCTCATTGTGTACATTGTGAATAACTGACGTGTGGTTATTTTAATTAATGGGCATTTTAAGTTCATTACTTTGAGATTTTTCTTATTATTTTGTATATTTTGAACGCCTTTTTATATTGTGGATAACAGGACATAGAGATTGTTTACTATGTCTGTCCATTGCGTTAATACAATATTGACAAGTTCTGGTGTTTAATCCACTATTACTAAAATGTTGATTCAGTTAGGCGTAATATCTTGTCGATGTAATAATTTAAAATGTAAGGAATCACTCCATTTCATGGAGGATAGTCGACCTTGTGTCTGGACAATATGTCTACGCACATTTATGTCACTCCATTCATTTAGGATGTGGACTTGTATGGACTATATCTATGTAGATTCTTGGTCATCCTTTCATGGAGGTTTGTGGACATGTCTGGACAATAATCTAACTCATCATCATGGTCACTCCATTCATGAAGGATGTGGACATGTTGGACAATATCTACTCAATCCTGTCACTCATTCATGGAGTGATGTGGCATGTCCTGGACTCAATATTACTCACGTGATGGTCACTCCATTCATGAAGGTTGTGGACATGTGTGGACAATATCTACTCACATTCTGGTCACTCGATCATAAAGGATGTTGGACTTGTCTAGAACAATATCTACTCACATTCATGGTCACTCATTCATGGAGGATAGTGGGACATTCCTTGACAATATCTATCACATTCTTGGTCACTCCATTCATGAAGGATGTGGACATGTCTGGACAATATCTACTCACATTAATGGTCACGCCATCCTATGAAGGTTGTGGACATGTCTGGACAATATCTGCTTCACATTCAGGACACTCCATGTCATTGAAGGATGTGAATTGTCTTGACAAATATCTACTCTCATTCTGGTCACTCCAGTCATGAAGTGATGTAGACATGTTCCTGGACATTATTGCTCACATCATGGTTCACTCCCATTCATGAAGGATGTGGCCATGTCTGGACAAATATCTACTCACATTCATGGTCCCCAATCCATTCATGGTGGATGTGGGTACACTGTATGGAAATATCTACTCACATTCAATGGTCACTCCCATTATGAAGGATGTGGACATGTCTTGGACGCAATTATTCTATCTCACATTATGGTCACTCCTTCATGAGGGAGGTTGACTATGAGACTGGACAATATGCTATCACATTCATGGTCACATCCATTCATGAAGGATGTGGACAGGTCTGAAATTCTACTGCCATTTCCAAGGTCAATCCATTGCACTAAGGTATATGACATGTTGGACAATATCTATCACAAGTTCATGGTCACTTCCATTCATGAAGGATGTGGACATTTTCTGGACAATATCTACTCACATTCATGGTCACTCCATTCCATTAAGGATGTGGACATGTCTGGACTTTATTACTAACATTCATGGTCACTCCATTCATGAAGGATGTGGACATGTCAGTGACAATTATTACTCACATTCATGGGTCACTCCATTCATTAAGGATGTGGGACATGTCTTGACAATATCTACTCATGTGTTTCACGGTCACTCCATTCATGTAAGGATTGTGGACATGTCTGGAACAATATCTACTCACATTCATGGTCACTCCACGTTCATGATGGATGTGGGACATGTCTTGACAATGTATCTACTCACTTCATGGTCACTCTCCACTTCATTGAAGGATGTGCGACATGTTTCTGGACAATATCTACTCACATTAATTGGTCACTACATTATTAAGGGATGGGAAATGTCTGGACAATATCTACTCACATTCTTGGTCACTCATTCATGGAAGGATGTGGACTTGTCTGGGACAATATCTACTCACATTCATGGTCGAACTCTTTCATTTAGGCTGTCGGACATGTCTTAGGCAATAATTACTCATATTCACGGTCACTCCATTCATTAAGGATGTGGACATGTCTGACAGTTATATACTCACAGTCAATGGTCACTCCCATTCATTTAGGATGTTGATCAATGTCTTGCAATATCTACTCACAGTCATGGTCACTCCAGTAAGGAATGACTGGTTCATTCCTCAATGATTCTGATTATTATTTTCCCACTTTTTGTTTTCATTACAGTAGATATATTTTGACATGTATTTCAAAAATCATTTGCGTCTAATAACATATTTGTTAATTCATGTTATTTACCTTTTTATTGTCGTTCTGCATTCAATGTATGAGGTTTATTGACATATTATATCATATGAATATTTCGGTCTATTAGCCCTGTTTGAATCCTTTGTTTTTATCTCATTTTGTTCTCACTGTTGTTGTTCAAGTGATTTCGTAGATCAGTCTGGTGTGTTTGTGTGTGTAGTGTGTGTGTGTGTGTGTACGCGCACACGTGTGTGTATTTGTGTGGGTGGGTGGATATGTGTGTAGGGCGAAAGGGAGTGTATAGGGGTATGTGTGTTTTTGAGTGTAATTATATATCGAACGTGTCTGTTGAGCATGACCACATATGAGAAATATATTATATTAATGTTTATATGCTCCAATTTAATTTTTCCCTACTTGTAATGTATGGTATCATGCACGACATTAATATATCATTGGTAATCAATGAATTTCAGAGTCACAACCGTTGTTGTTGCCATCATTAGTATTGTCTGTTGATTTTGATTTTCACTATCACTGTTATTTTTTATTGTTCACTATTTTTATTATGATAACTACGGTGGTAGTGGACAAGTGATGATTTTAGTGACGGTAATGGTGGGTGATAGCGATAAAAATAATAATAATAAAATAATATATAATAATAATCATAATTATAACTAATAATAATAATAATAATAATAATAATAATAATACTAATAATAATAAGAATAATAATGTAATAATAATAATAATAATAATAATATGTAATAATAATAATAATATAATAATAATAATATTTATTATTATTAGTATTATTAATTATTATTATTTTTATTATATTTTATTATTAATATTATTTTATTTTATTATTATTAATTATTATTATTAGTTATTATTATTTTATTATTATTATTATTATTATTAATTTATTATTATTTTTATCGCTCTATCACCACCATTACCGTCACTTAAATCATCACTGCCATACCACCGTAGTTATCATAATAAAAATATGACACATATATAAAAAATAACAGTGAGAGTACGGATTAAATCAAAAACAACAGACAATTGACTCATAGATGGCAACAAGACAACAGAGATTGTGACTTGGATATTCATTGATTCCAATATATATTAATTGTCGCATGATACTCATACATTACAGTGTAGGAAAACTTAGAATTTGAGCATAATATATCATTAATATAAGATAATTTCTCATATGTGGGTTCAAGCTCAAGACACGTTCGTTTATATTAACACAAAAAACACACATTCCCCTATCACGCCTTTCGCCTTACACACATATCCCACCCACCACACAAATTTTACCACACACGTGGTGCGCGTACACCACACACACACACACACACACACAAACACACTGACGATCTACGAAAATCACCTTGTACAAATTAAACAGTGCTGCAACTAAATGAATTCAAAGTGACATTCAAAAAACATGGCTAACTAGACGATAAATATTCATTATGAATTTAATATGTCATAATCTCATAACATTGCTGCAGACGACAATTGTATATAGGTAATTACATGAATTAACAAATATGTATTAGACCAAATGTTTTTGAAATAGTCATGTAAAATATATCTAGCTGTAATGAATACAAAAGTGGTGAAAAATTATAAATGCAGATTCATGTGGAATTTACAGTCATCTTAATGGAGTGTCCATGAATGTGAGTAAGATATTGTGAAAAGACATGTCCAACATCCTTAATTGAATCGAGTGACATGGAATGGCGAGTAGATATTGTCAAGACATGTCCACATCCTTAATGAATGGAGTGACCGTGAATATGAGTAGAAATTGCCAAGACATGTCCACATCCTTAATGAATGGAGTGACCATGAATGTGAGTAGATATTGTCCAGACATGTCCACATCCTTCATGAATGGAGTGACCATGAATGTGAGTAGATATTGTCCAGACATGTCCACATCCTTAATGAATGGAGTGACCATGAATGTGAGTAGATATTGTCCAGACATGTCCACATCCTTCATGAATGGAGTGACCATGAATGTGAGTAGATATTGTCAAGACATGTCCACATCCTTCATGAATGGAGTGACCATGAATGTGAGTAGATATTGTCCAGACATGTCCACATCCTTAATGAATGGAGTGACCGTGAATATGAGTAGATATTGTCAAGACATGTCCACATCCTTAATGAATGGAGTGACCATGAATGTGAGTAGATATTGTCCTGACATGTCCACATCCTTCATGAATGGAGTGACCATGAATGTGAGTAGATATTGTCCAGACATGTCCACATCCTTAATGAATGGAGTGACCATGAATGTGAGTAGATATTGTCCAGACATGTCCACATCCTTCATGAATGGAGTGACCATGAATGTGAGTAGATATTGTCCAGACATGTCCATATCCTTAATGAATGGAGTGACCATGAATGCGAGTAGATATTGTCCAGACATGTCCACATCCTTCATGAATGGAGTGACCATGAATGTGAGTAGATATTGTCCAGACATGTCAACATCCTCCATGAATGGAGTGACCATGAATGTAGTAGATATTGTCCAGCAGTCACATCCTTCATGAATGGTGACCACTGAATTGAGTAGATATGTAGACAGTCCACATCCTTCATGAATGGAGTGACCATGAATGTGAGTAGATATTGTCCAGACATGTCCACATCCTTCATGAATGGAGTGACCATGAATGTGAGTAGATATTGTCCAGACATGTCCACATCCTTCATGAATGGAGTGACCATGAATTGATGATTGTAGAACCACCTTTTGAGTCCTGAGAGAATTGTCCACCACATCCTTCATGAATGGAGTGACCATGAATGTGAGTAGATATTGTCCAAGACAATGTCCACATCCTTCATGAATGGAGTGACCATGAATGTGAGTAGATATTGTCAGACATGTCCACATCCTTCATGAATGGAGTGACCATGAATGTGAGTAGATATTGTCCAGACATGTCCACATCCTTCATGAATGGAGTGACCATGAATATGAGTAGATATTGTCCAGGAATGTCCACATCCTCCATGAATGGAGTGACCATGAATGTGAGTAGATATTGTCCAGACATGTCCACATCCTTCATGAATGGAGTGACCATGAATGTGAGTAGATATTGTCCAACATGTCCACAACCTTCATGAATGGAGTGACCATAATGTGAGTAGATATTGTCCAGACATGTCCACATCCTCCATGAATGGAGTGACCATGAATGTGAGTAGATATTGTCCAGACATGTCCACATCCTTCATGAATGGAGTGACCATGAATGTGAGTAGATATTGTCCAGACATGTCCACAATCCTCCATGAATGGAGTGACCATGAATGTGAGTAGATATTGTCCAGACATGTCCACATCCTTCATGAATGGAGTGACCATGAATGTGAGTAGATATTGTCCAGACATGTCCACATCCTCCATGAATGAGTGACCATGAATGTGAGTAGATATTGTCCAGACATGTCCACATCCTCCATGAATGGAGTGACCATGAATGTGAGTAGATATTGTCCAGACATGTCCACATCCTCCATGAATGGTAGTGACCATGAATGTGAGTAGATATTGTCCAGACATGTCCACATCCTCCATGAATGGAGTGACCATGAATGTGAGTAGATATTGTCCAGACATGTCCACATCCTTCATGAATGGAGTGACCATGAATGTGAGTAGATATTGTCCAGACATGTCCACATCCTTCATGAATGGAGTGACCATGAATGTGAGTATATATTGTCCAGACATGTCCACATCCTTCATGAATGGAGTGACCATGAATGTGAGTAGATATTATCCAGACATGTCCACATCCTTCATGAATGGAGTGACCATAAATGTGAGTAGATATAATCCAGACATGTCCACATCCTTCATGAATGGAGTGACCATGAATGTGAGTAGATATTGTCCAGACATCATTAAATCACGGGTAGCTGATTGGTTGATTTTGTTTTGCACACACCTTTCCACCCACCCCAACCCAGCCCCGCCAATCCACCCCTTGTTCAAACGTTTTTTTTAGGCAATCGGCAATCGTAACTCACACATGAATAATATATTTCCAATTAACAAATCGTTTTGATTGTTTTAAAGTGATTTACGGCAACACATTAAGGTCAGCGCCAGTAAAATGGCTGATTATTGGATAGTAAAGGGGGCATGGATTTACGGAAGGTCAGGAACCTCACCCAGCCATCAAAAATCCTGTAAGTTAAATCAAAAATAAAGCAAAGCAAACAGCAACAACAGGAACAATAACAACAACAGCAACAACAACAACAACAATAATAATAATAATAATAATTAATAATAATAATAATAATAATAATAATAATTTAATAATAATAATAATAATATAATAATAATAATAATAATAATAGTAATAATAATAATAATAATAATAATAATAATAATAGTAATAGTAATAATATAATAATAATAATAATATATAATAATAATAATAATAATAATAATAATAATAATAATAATAATAATAATAAATAATAATATAATAATAATAATAATAAAAAATAACATATTATAGTCATCTAAAGATGTAATTAATAGACTACAAATTGTTTAATATGTTGAATTATAAATTTATAAGGAAATAAAATCTTCAGACAAAAGAAACAAACAAGCAAAAATATATTTTTTTTAAAAACAAACTTTACATTGATACAACTCAAATAATTTACATTTCATTCGTTTTGAATCGTATGCTCGTGTTTAGATAGCAGGTCAGATATATTATGTATATACATAGGCACACCCCCCCCCCACCCCTCCTACCAGTGTGTCGCTATCAACACACGTCGTTCATTGTACGTGTATGTGTATTCCTAACCTTCTTCATATGTGTGTGTCTCTGTGTGTGTGTGTGTGTGTGTTGTGTAAGTGTGTTTTTGTAAGTGTGGGTGTGCACGTGTGTGTGTATGTATGTGTGTGTGTGAATGAGTATTTTTCAGCCAAAGTAATTTGTGATTGAAGCGCGTTCCCTCCCCTCCCCTTCATTACGTAGCAATGACTATCCCGCACAAATCGTTGGGCCTCTTTTTCGCTCACGAAGTGACCAAATTCGCGTCAAAATATGGGACGAAACCGTTTCGAATATGCTATTTTATAAAATTAATTACCACGCTTTTTATCAATAAATATATCTGAAATTTGAAGCATTTACCCACAAAAATAGAAAATAATAATTTCATAGCCATTGCTACATTACGAAATGTCAGGATATTAATCGATTCTGATATACACCTATCTTCCCTTCACCTTCATGCAATCCTTCAAGTATCATCTAATCAAGCACAAGGTGGATTATTCTAATAATTAAATAAACGTTTGGAAGAAAACAACTCATTATTAAAAAGGCAACCAATTCGATTGTGACGTCACAACCGTTTTAAGCAGTTAACTGACGTACTCAGGACAGGCAAGTATTTAAAATTGGCCACAAGAACATATCGATCTATTAAAATGACCCCCACAATCTTTTGAACTTAGGTATTCGTGACGACTTACATAAGTCCCAGGTTTGAAAGTTTGTGCGAAGACGTGGGTAATTCAAATCTATCGATTTTTAAAGGAAGAGATTTCTGGCTAAATGTATTGACTCGCGATCACCCACAGTACGGAAGTTAACTTACCAATGGGTTAAATCTACGCTTCCTCCCCCCCCCTCCACCCCTTTTCAGGTATTCTTTCAATAAAGATCTAATCAGCAACATATGGATTATGTCAATAATTAAAATCTCAGGCATTTCCATGTGTGACCTCACAAGCTTTAACATGTCGAGCCCATGCGTTATGGTTTAAGATATTTATATATATTTATAATATATCACCCCTTACGTAATCTAGCGTTGTCCTCAACTACGATCACGTGCTAAGCTCACGGACCTGGGTTGAGTGAATTACTGTGCAGTCCCTGTTGTGGTCGTTTTAAACGTACACGATTACACACAGTTTTGTGTATTGGTCCGTTATATTTCCGGATGTCAATATTGTGAGTTCCTTATCCATAAACGTTCAAGGTTACACATATGTTTGTGTGTTGGTAAATTTTATCCGTTGTTGTGAGTTTCTTAGCCAAGCGCACACTATATATAAACGTTCACGGTTACACATATGTTTGTGTGTTGGTAAGTTGTATCCGATGTTGTGAGTTTCTTAGCCAAGCGCACACTATATATAAACGTTCACGGTTACACATATGTTTGTGTGTTGGTAAGTTGTATCCGATGTTGTGAGTTTCTTAGCCAAGCGCACACTATATATAAACGTTCACGGTTACACATATGTTTGTGTGTTGGTAAGTTGTATCCGATGTTGTGAGTTTCTTAGCCAAGCGCACACTATATATAAACGTTCACGGTTACACATATGTTTCTGTGTTGGTAAGTTGTATCCGATGTTGTGAGTTTCTTAGCCAAGCGCACACTATATATAAACGTTCACGGTTACACATATGTGTGTGTGTTGGTAAGTTTTATCCGATGTTGTGAGTTTCTTAGCCAAGCGCACACTATATATAAACGTTCACGGTTACACATATGTTTCTGTGTTGGTAAGTTGTATCCGATGTTGTGAGTTTCTTAGCCAAGCGCACACTATATATAAACGTTCACGGTTACACATATGTTTGTGTGTTGGTAAGTTGTATCCGATGTTGTGAGTTTCTTAGCCAAGCGCACACTATATATAAACGTTCACGGTTACACATATGTTTGTGTGTTGGTAAGTTGTATCCGATGTTGTGAGTTTCTTAGCCAAGCGCACACTATATATAAACGTTCACGGTTACACATATGTTTGTGTGTTGGTAAGTTGTATCCGATGTTGTGAGTTTCTTAGCCAAGCGCACACTATATATAAACGTTCACGGTTACACATATGTTTGTGTGTTGGTAAGTTGTATCCGATGTTGTGAGTTTCTTAGCCAAGCACACACTATATATAAACGTTCACGGTTACACATATGTTTGTGTGTTGGTAAGTTGTATCCGATGTTGTGAGTTTCTAATTTAACTAAACACGGAGCAGACGAGTGAACTTTGCACACAGCTAAAATCTAATATACTTTGTACGCCCTTCCCACCTCAAAAATCCGGAAAACTCATCATACAAATTTCAATGGATATTGAAGGCCCTCAGATTGTCTAAAGGTTTCTAACTTGTCAAGGAAGTCTCAGGTTTGCATCCATACATAGTTGAAGGACGGTTATATTATGGTGGGGGCGGGTGTGGTCAAAATTATTAATGTGTTGTTTTGTCAGTGAACGAAAATGTGCTATTTCACGAGCTTGTATCGTGCAGGACGCAAGGCTAAAACATGATATTCACTCACTGCGTTTGTAATTGTTATCGATTTTTATAACTCGTATGGATATGACGTGTGCTTGAATAGAAATTTTGACCTCCGCTTCGAAACGGTATTATGTCGGATTTTTCAATTTTAAGTTTTTGGCACCCAATCATAGCTTATTCTATGCTTTAAAATTTGATATCAAATTTATGAAATTCTGATTATTCATTGCCCAACTATGACCGTTTAAAGTAGGGAGAGTGTAATAATCAAGTTTTGAGAAAATCGACTTTGAAGTGAGGCACCTTTTTCACGCATAGTCAAATCAATGGGCAAAGATAACTCCTTGGATACGGGCATTAAAAATTTGAGGAGACGCCAATTTCCCATTTGACTCACAGGAATTTCAGACACTACTTGGAGGAATTTCAATGCCGAAAGAGGAATTTCCGCATACACAGAAAGGGAATTAGGATGGTATTTGGTATTGTGTTTAAATATTGCCTACATCTAAATAGATAACTGATTAGAACTATATTATGATATATGAACACATTGCTAAATGCAAACCCAAAGTTTCCTTATTTCAAATGAAGTAAAGCTCCAAAACCTAATGGTGGTAGTGAGGATGATGTTGTGTTGGTGGTGGTAGTAGTAGTAGTAATAGTAGTAGTAGTAGTAGTAGTAGTAGTCATCATCACGACCACTACTACTACAACCACCACCACCACATCATGACTACCACTACTAATACAACCACCACCACATCATCACCATTACCACTACTACCACTACTCTACTACTACTACTACTACTACTACTACTACTACTACTATACTACTACTACTACTACTACTACTACTACTAAAACGACCACTACCACATCAACAACACTACCACCACTACTACAACCACTATACGACCTCCACATCATCATCACTACAACTACTACTTCAACCACCACCACAAACCACCATATCATCATCACCACCACTACTACTACAAAAACAACCACTGTCACATCTTCATCATCACTGCTACTATTACTACAACCACCAACACTACATCATCCTCACTACCACCAGTACTACAAGCTCTACCATTAGATTTACTTCATTTGAAATAAGGAAACTTTGGGATTGTATTTGGCAATGTGTTTATGTATCACCATATAATTCTAATCAGTTATCTATATAGAATTATACAATATTTAAACGCAATGCCAAATACCGCTCCAATTCCTTTTTCTTGTGTGAGGAAATTCCTCTTTCGCATTGAAATTCCTACGAGTGATGTCTGAAACTCCTGTGAGACAAATTTAAAGTTGCCGTCTCTGAACGTTTCAAATGCTATCATACCTAGACTTGATAATTTTTTTGCTGAATTTGGAATCGCAAACAATCTGAAAACAGACAACGGACCTCATTTCAACATAATTCAGTGAATATTTAAAACACATCGGAGTAAATCATCGATAAATCACACTCTTATGGCCCAGAGCAAATAGTGAAACAGAAAGACCATTAAACTATTGTCGCTTGTTTTGATTTTATGAAAGATTCGCAATGTCCACATAGACATGATTCAATCTAAAATATCGAGATTTATAATGTTACATGTTGCCAGATTATGTCTCGTTATGTATTGCAAACTATATTTTTGTAAAATTGTACTCAACTAAATGAAGAAGAATTAAAACAAGCCAATTGTTTCTGGAATGTTCCAGTTTATCCCGATTAAGATCTCGAGCACCAGTAAGAAAGAGAATGGAAGATGGCGTAACTCAGATTATTCCATCCAAAAGATGTAACGGAGTCGAATAGATACCATTTTACTCCCTTGAGCAGCAGACAACTGTGTTCAACTAAACCAGAAAAATAAAACTTCATTTTCTGTGAAAGAAATATTGCCAGATTACTTCATGGACTTCTTTGCCGACAAGGATAGAAAACTCTAATTACGATAAGTAGAGGAAAAGGTCAATTGAACAGAAAACCCGTACAATTTCTTGGACATACTTTCCGTAAATATGCAAATGATACGAAAATTTATGATACAGTTCATCTAGGTAATTTAAAATTCTTAATAGAACGAATTTCGAAACCTAAATCTTGGTATTCCAAAAAGTGTAAAAATTGAAATCGGATGGTAAAATTGAGATCTTAATGTCGAAAGGTCGAATGTGCTTCTTAAACAGGCAAAATAAATGGTAGCTACATTAGATGTTTGCCACAATCCTCGACTTTTACTTTCACTAGTGTCGAGTGATCTTCTGAAAATTCAAACGGGTGCCAGGATGCTATACGCAGTGTGCAAAATCGTTCAAAAGTCTTGATTGGATGTTTTCCTGATCTAAATTTAAAAAAAAGATTTCCACCAACAGGTTGTTTTCACTTAAACGTACATACTTCAGTTGCTATACTGTTTCCTGCAAGTTGTTTGAGAGACTAAAGTTTGCATTTATAAAAGAAAAACTGGAATTGCCATTTTGAATTCTTGCTTTGGACAAAATATTGGTGAGATGTTCTTATTGCCATTGATTGAGGCTATCCCACTTCTTTTTCATTTTTCTCCATGGGTTTATGTAATGACCTTAATTTTTTCATACCTTTAATTTGTTGGTTTCAGTTCTCCTCATGGCTAAACTTGTCCTCCACTAGTCCGATTTCTTTTTACGTCAATCCATTGGTATAAAGGGGTTTTTTGTTGGTTTCAGTACAGTGTATTTCTTAGGGTGCTCGAGTTTTAATGGGGATAAACGGGAAATTTCCAGAAAAAATTTGGGTTTGTTTTAATTTTCTTCACTTATTTGAGTAAAATTTTTACAAAAATATAGTTTGAAAATACATCCAACATGTTTGGCAACATGTAACATTATAAATCTCAAAATTTTTTAGATTGAATCATTCTATGGGACATTGCGAATCTTTCAAAAATAAAACAAGCGAAAATATTTAATGGTCTTTCTGTTTAAAATTTTTGCCTGGCATAAAGTGATTTTTCGAGATTTATGATGTTTTTTAAATATCACTGAATTAGTTAAAAGGGGTCCGTTGTTTTTTTTTCCCAATTGTTTGCGTTTCCCAAAATTTCAGCAAAAAAATTACAATTTAGGTATGATAGCTTTTAAAACGTCAAAAGACGGCAACTTTAAAAATTTTGCTCCATGATTTTCAGACATCACCGTGGGGAAATTTCAATCAAAAAGACGAATTTCCGCACGAAAGAAAAAGGAATTGGGCGGTTTTTGGGCATTGCGTTTAAATTTGTATGTTCTTATAAAACTGATTAGAATTATATGGTATCATAAACACATTGCCAAATACAACCCCAAAAGTTTCCCTTTTTTAAAAATGAAGTAAATCTAATGGGCTTTAGTATGGTGGTAGTGAGGATATGTATGTTGGTGGTTTAGTAATAGTACAGGGTGATGAAGATGTGACGGGGTTTTTTTTTTGTAGTAGTAGTGGTGTGATGATGATATGGGGGTTGTGTGGGGTTGAAGTATGTTTAGTGATAGATGTGGAGGCGTATAGTGGTTGTAGTAGTGGTGGTAGTGTTGTTGATGTGGGATGGTCGTTTTAGTAGAGTATATATAGTATAGTAGTAGTAGTGTAGTATAGTAGGAAGTAGTTTTTGTAGTAGTAGTAGTGGTGTAAAGGGGGGTATGGTAAAGGTGTGAGGGGTTGATTTGTAGTGGTACAGATGTGGTGTGGGGTTGGTAGTAGTGGCTGATGATGACTCACACTACTACTACTACTACTTTACTCTATACTACCCCCACCAAAACAACATCATCCTCATACCACCTTATTTTTGGGGCTTTACTTCTTTTTAAAAAAGGAAAATTTTTGGGTTTTCATTTTGCAATGTGTTTTAAATTTTCAAATAAGTTCTAATCAGTTATCATTTAGATGTGCAATATTTAAACACAAAACCAAAACCTCCTAATTCCCCTTTCTGGTATGCGGAAATTCCTCTTTCGGCATTTAAATTCCCCCAATAGTGTCTGAAAATTTCCCGTGAGTCAAAGGGAAATTGGCGTCCCTAAATTTTTAATGCCTTTCCAAGTTTTATCTTCCCCTTGATTTGACATGGTGAAAAAGGTGCCTCACTTCAAAGTCATTTTCTCAAATTTGATTATTACACTCTCCCTACTTAAAACGGTCTGTTGGCAATGAATAACCGAATTCAAAAATTTGAATCAAAATTTTAAAGCATAGAATAACTATAGGGTCCCAAAAACTTAAAATTGAAAAAATCCGACATAATACCTTTTCGAAGGGAGGTAAAATTTTTCTATTCAAGCAACTCATACCACGAGTTAAAAAAATGATAACAATTAAAACGCAGTGAGTAAATCATGTTTAGCCTTGCGTCCTGCACATACAAGCCTGAATAGCACTTTTTCGTTCACACAAAAAAACACATTAAAAATTTTTTACCACCCCCCCCCCCACCAAATTTAAAACCCGTCCTTCAACATTATGGATGCAAACCTGAGATTTCCCTTTCAAGTTGAAACCTTTAGACAATGGGGCCTTAATATCCTTGAAATTTTTGATGAGTTTTCCCGGGTTTTTAGGTGGGAAGGGGTCAAAGAAATTTTAGTTTTTAGCTTGTGCAAAACACCTCTCTCCCTGTTTAGTTAAATTAGAAACCACAACATCGGATAAACTTAAACCCAAAACACAAAACATATGTGTAACCGTGAAATTTTATTTAAAAGTGTGTGCTTGGCTAAGAAAATCACAAAATCGGGTACAACTTACCAACACACAAACTTGTTAACCGTGAAAGGTTATATATATTGCGCTTGGCTAAAAAACCAAAACATCGATACAACTTCCAACCACAAACTATGTGTAACCGTGAACGTTTTTTTAAAAAGTGTCGCTGGCTAAGAAACTCACAAAATCGGGTACAACTTACCAAAACACAAACAATGTGTAACCGTGAAGTTTATATATAGTGTGCCTTGGCTAAGAAACTCCACATCGGATAAACTTCCAACACACAAACTATGTTAAACCCTGAACTTTTTAAAATTTTGTGCGCTTGGCTAAGAAAAATCAAAACTCGATCAAAACCCAAACAAAACTATGTGTAACCCCTGAACGTTTATATAAGTTTGGGGCGCTTGGGGAAAGAAACTACAAAAACCCGGGAAAACTTTCCAAAACCACACAATGTGTAAAACCCTGAACGTTTTATATGTGTGCCTTGGCTAAAAACTCACAACATCGGGTACAACTTACCAACACAGAACAAAGTGTAACCGTGAACGTTTTTATATAGTGTCGCTTTGGTAAGAAACCACAACATCGGGTAAAATTACCAACACAAAACAATGTTAAACCCTGAACGTTTTTTTAAAATAGTGGCGCTTGGGTAAAAAACTCACAAAAATCGGATACAACTTTTTCCAAAACACAAACAATGTGTAACCGTGAATTTTTAATTAAACG
>NW_027627079.1:0-5515 GCF_034508935.2 Berghia stephanieae
TCCTTTGGATACGAGCGAAAGGGATGGGGCTGGTGTAAAGAATTTAGCTTCCATAGGATAAAAATTTTGGTTGACAGCGTAATGGGATTCAATAATGTCTGATGTCAGCCGCCCACAACGAGCACTTGGTTCTTCACAAAAAAATCGTTATTTTTATTCTTCAGCGGGCAAAAACTTTTCCACATGTCTTTGGATCAGAAAGAAAAAAGTAAAAACTGACCGGGTTTATAATGGTTTTTTTTTTTTTTTTTTGTCCTCGGGATACCTTTTATCTCGTCGGAGAAGTATTTCATAAGCGTCCCATTTTTCCATGTTTTAGAACCAGTTAAAAAGTTACATGCTCATTTTACGGGGGAAGTACGTCCCGACGTTGAACCCTTTTAATTTCCCCCTTGGGGTGTCCACACGTAAACATTACGTAAGTAAAATAAATTTCAAAGGCTTGATGAGTATACGAGTAACAAAACTAAAAAACTCATACACTCATATCAAAATAGTCGTTCAAAAACCATAGATAGAAACGATGATGTCACCAGACCTTTGTTATTGTTTTCCCCACCCGTTTTGGGTTTTGTTCTCACAAACTTATTAACCAACTATAAAAGTTCATGGTTACACAGAGTTTTGTAGTGGTCCGTTTATTTCCCGATGCAATGTTGTGAACCCCTTTGCCAACGCATTCTATCTATACTTCCCGGGAGGGCAAGGGTTTAAACCCTTGGGGCCAAGCGCATTCTATCTATAATAGAATGCGTTTGGGCCCAAAGGAGTTCATAACATTCCCATCCGAAGTATAACGGACCAACAACAAAACATGTGTAACCATGAACTTTTATAGTCGGGAAAACTTTTGTGAGTATCAGTCACAAACGCGGAGGGAAAATACAAAAACAAAGATTTTGATACGTCATCTTCGAACTATCATAACTATTGGGCCCCAATTTGTTATTTTTAACATTGAATTCATAGTAAATAGACATGAATTTTAAGTCCTTTCAGAGCCATTATCCCGGTTTTATAACGTTTAAACAACAATACAATTTTCTTTTTATCCTTTGATTGGGCACTAGCTATCGCAAATACTTTCCACCCGATCTAACGGGCCCGCTACCAAAAACGCGGGGGGACAGGGGTCAGAAAAAAAATCTCGTCCCTTTGCGTGTGAAGCGAGTGCTCTACCAACTGAGCTATCGGACCCCCCTCATAGTAAAAAAAAAAAAAGCCAAAAATACCGAGAAAATGCCCTCTTTGTTTAGGGCCTTTAACGACACATGGACCCCTCGCTTAAAAAAGGTATTAAGCGGGATGAAAAGATCTGAAAAGAATTTGGGGGCCCAAAAATCAGACTTAAGTTGTTTATATGTTATAGAGGGGAAGGATATTTTATTTACTGGCTAAATACCCAAATTTCATATTTTTTTACAAGTTAAAAATTAATTTGACATTTTTTGCATCTGGTCCACCCGACATAATACCGTTTTGAACGAGGGGGCACATATTAAAACAGTCACTAATCAAGGGACTGAAGCAGGTGTGCCAACGCATTCACTCAAGTTTCTGCAGCGCGAGGTTTTATATAAAGAGGAAATTAGTATAGCAATGAGTCAAGAGCTTCAATCCGTAGATTATTTAGTCTTGTGATAGGGCAATACGCTTCACCATCATGACGCCCACTTCCTCGTAATGACACATGGTAAACTTAGTAACTGGCTCTAAACTATCGGAACAATGGCGACGCCCTTATGAAACATTTCTCCAAACGAGCATAAAAGCGTAATCCAGAGGAAAAAAAATCATTATAAATCGGATCATGTTTTGACTTATTATACATTCTGATCAACATGACAGATGAAAAGTTCTAGCCAGCATGAAGAATAAAAAGTACCGATTGTCTTTGTTAGAACCACGATGGCCACCGTTGCTGGCGATGTGACATCAGACTATTTGAAATCCAACTACTTTCGGACCAAAGATCCAGGGTTCGATTCCTGCTCTCAAGCTGTACAACTTGGGGTCGTGAAAAAGCTCTTAACTCACATTCTCTCATCGTACTCATGTGTAAAATAAGTATCTGGCCTTAGCAGTTTTGTCTTTTCTGAAAAAAAAAATAATTGTAATATCGCCTAACAAGCGTCATGTATGTTAATTGTTGCCGTTTGCTAGGAACCCCTTGTAAAGCGTTTTGAGCACTTTTACTGAAAATTACGCTGTATACATGCTCAAGTTTTTTTTGCAGTTGTTGTTTTTTTTTCCTTTGTGTTGTTGTGTGTGTGTTGTATTGTGTGTTGTGTGCAGTTTGTTTGTTGTTTAAAAAAAAAAAAATATGGGGTAAAGTTCAATTGAACGAATTCCCTTGGAAAGGGGTTAAGGGAAAATACCTTACTAAAAGTATACAAAAAACCGTCCACCCTTGTTTTTATAAAAATTAAAAAATTTTTTATAAATGACTTATCATCGACTCATTAAAATTCTTTTTGGTTTCGGGGGGGGCGACCTTTTTGGGTCACGTAGTAGCCGTGTCGATCGATCGGATCAATTCCGGAAACAAACAAAACCCCATCAACCCTAACACAGACAAACCCGTATTTTACCCAGTTTTTTTACCCCATGCCTATTTATTACATTTTTCTAGACAAATTTTGGCGAGAAATCAAAGTAATTTTTTTAATTGGGTAGTTGAAAAAAATTTTTCTATGCTTTCCATTTTTAATAAAAATTTTTTTTCCAATTTTTTAAAAACCCAAAAAAATCCTGGAAATTGAAGATTTTAAAGGGAAAAACGGAATTGCATAGACTAACGCCCCTTTTCCAAAAGATAGCAAGCAATTGCTTTTAAATTGCCTTTTTCACGCTATAGAAACCCGGGATAAACTCGGGATCCGTGGACCTAATGGCTCTAAGGATACTGTTTGCGGCAGTGGTCTTTGGGTATGACACTCGCTTTCGGATCGGAAGGTCCGGGGGTTTGGAGCCTCGCGCCGGGGGCGCAAAATTAAGTCCTTGAATGAGGCCTTTACTCCTTTCTCTCACCTACCGGGTTAAAAAGAATCCCCTGGCCGTTAAAAACCTTTTTTGTCCGAAAAATTGTAAATCGCCTAAACAGCGACATTCCCGTCCTACATTTTAAAATTTTCCCTGTTGACCGGCCCCCTTGTAAAGGGCTTTAGCACATTTAGGGGATATTGCGCTATAAAAAGCTCAATTTTTTAATTTTTTTTTTTTTTTTACTTTTGAGAGTAAATTTCCATTACAACAATGACCCATAAAAATTTGGGGTATCAGACCTTCAAAAATAAACCCGGTTGCTTTCATTCATTGCCCCCAATCTATTTTTTTTTTTTTTTTTCATCAGCCCGTTTTGCCTTTTACTTGTTAACGCTTCCCATCTTTACGACCAATTTTTTAAACCCAAATTTCCTCCTTTTGAAATGCCGTGAGCGACACAAAAAAGGGGCTATAAAACACATTATTTTTATTTATATCCTCTTCAGCCCCGTCCAATCTCCGAAAAAGGTCAGCCTATTTTTTCTTCAAAGCTTTTGTATCTGTTAACCCCTTTTCCCAAATTCAAGCTACGTATCTAGATAGAAAAGCCCTTAAAGGCTTTTATCAAAAGTGAAATTTGCTTTTTATTGGAACTATCTTACCCTTCCATTACTTTCATACCTTAAATCATTCCGTTTTTCTCAAATTTTGTTTTCTTCCTTAAGACGGTTTTCTCAAAAAAATTTCTTCTCAAAGTTATTAAAATTTATAGATCAAATCTTCCGAACCAAAAAAAAGGGAAGACGAAGAAGAAAAAGAAGAAAAAAAGAAGAAGAAGAAGAAGAAAAAGAAAAAAAAAAAGAAGAAGAAGAAGAAAAAGAAAGAAGAAAAAAAGAAGAAGAAGAAAAAGAAGAAGAAAAAAGAAGAAGAAGAAGAAAAAGAAGAAGAAGAAGAAGAAGAAGAAGAAGAAGAAGAAAAAGAAGAAAAGAAAAGAAGAAAAAAAAAAGGAAGAAAAAGAAAAGAAAAGAAAAAAAAAAGAAGAAAAAAAAGAAGAAGAAGAAGAAGAAGAAGAAGAAAAGAAAAGAAAAGAAAAGAAAAAAGAAGAAGAAGAAAAGAAAAAGAAGAAAAAAAGGGAGGGGAGGGGAGGAGGGGAGAGGAGGGAGGAGAAAAAAGAAGAAAAGAAGAAAAGAAGAAGAAGAAGAGAAAAGAAGAAGAAAAGGAGGAGGGGGGAGGAGGGGGAGGAGGGGGAGGGGGAGGAGGAAAAGAAAAAAAACAGGAGGCGCTGGCATAGCAGTATACTCTTTCTTCGTACAAACAAGAAACCCAATTCGACTCCCCCCGCACCCGTGGGGCCCCGAGAAGTCACTTGCCCTACCTCTCCAAACGCTGGGCTTTCAATTCCAATCTTCCCTCCCTGGGGGGGGGGGGGGGGGGGGGGTAAAAAATCCTTGGGGGGGTGTTTGGGGTTATGGGGGGGGGGGGGGGGGGGGGTTTAATAATAAAAAATTATTTGTTTTCTTTATTTTTGAGTGAGATTTAAGCAATTGGAGGGAAAACGAAAAAGAAGAAGTAATGAAAAAAATTCCATGATAAAAAAAAAATCACCCATGTGTTACAAGATTGTTTTTTTTTTCTTTTAAACTTTTTCTTTTCCCTCAAAATTTTCCCATACCCCATCTTTAAGCTTAAATCTGTGATTTTCCTAACTTGGGGAAAATTGGTCGCTGACATCTCGTACTAATCTTCTATGACTAAAGACGTCAAAAATATTAAAATACTTTAATTTTATATTTTTTAAAGGGGAATTGAAGGAAGTAAAAAAAAAAATAGCCAGTTGCTTAAAAAATATTTTTAAATAAAATTTGTACTTACAAAAAGAATGAATGATAATAACATCATCATCAACAACAACAAAAAAGATAATAATAATAAATAACAATACTACACTCTAAAACTACTACTACTACACTACACACACTACACACTACTACAATAATAAAATAATAATATATGATAATAATAATAATAATAATAATAAAATAATAAAAATAATAATAATAAAAATAATAATATAAATGATGATGATGATGAAAATGATGATGATAAAAGATGATATGATTGATGATGATATATAATTATGATATAATGATGATGATGATGTGATGATGATGAAAAGATGATGATGAAAGATGAAGAATTTTTGTGATGAGATAAAAATGAACTACTACTACTACTATACTACTACACTACCACTACTACTACACACACTATTCTACTACTACTAACTACACTACTACTACTACTACTACACTACTACAACTACTACACTACACTACTCTACTCACACTACTATACACTACTACTACGACTACACAATACACTGCTACTACTCACTACCCACTACTACTACACTACTACTACTACAATAAAAATAATAATAAAATATAAAATAAAAAAAATAAAATAAAATAAAAAATAAAAATAAGATAATAAAACAAAATCTTTTCCCCTCTCCTCTTCTTTTCTCTTA
>NW_027627080.1:0-5514 GCF_034508935.2 Berghia stephanieae
TCTAACAACTCGTCACTGTTTTTCACCCTTCTTCATTCGGGCCAATATGCCCCAGTCGGAAAAAGATAAAATAATATATTTATATATAAGTAATAATAATAATAATAATAATAAAAATAATAAAATAATAATAATAATAAAAATAATAATAATAAAAATAAAATAATAATAATAATAAAATAAATTCAACTTTGCAGTAGTTTTATCCCAGCTTGAAATTGTAGCTTTTTTAGAAAATTGGATGATTTTTGGTGTGCTGAAATTATTGAAAGAAAAAATCGCCCCTGGAAAGCTATATTTTTTGGGGGGGGCTGCCTGAAGACTGGATCGTAAGACAAATGTGAAAATGGAAAGACTTGGGTAGAAAAAGTTAAAACATTGGACGTATCGGTTCAAACCCGTCTCGGAGATGCAAAACTCGTTTTGAGTGATGGACCCCTTTTCCCTGGTCTTGGGAGTTGAATGAAAGGGTTTTTATTCATACTCAACCACTCTGTAGTACTAACCTAAAATGCTCGTTTTTGTTTTATATATTTTCCATTTTCCTTTGTTTGTTGTTTTGCTCCCAGATACGCCCATTGTTAGTATGATAGTTTAAAAATGACGTCACTCGGTCTTTGTTTTGTTTTTTTGCCCCGCGTTTATGATAATGCTCACTGAACTGTTTTAAACTTGACTATAAAGTTCATGGATACAGCAGTTTTGTCTTTTGGGCCGTTATACTTCAGGCAATGTTATGAGCTTCTTAGCCAAGCGCATACTATCTATAGCCTGACACTGAAATCCAAAAGGACGGGCAGTTTGACGTCATTATCTGGGGGGGGGGGGGGGGGGGTTTTGTGCACCGCTTAGTGAGTTGTCATTAGTAGAGCTCATGGAAACAAGTATTTCATTGGTTGAACTATTGAATACAACAACGCACGATTTGTTTTCTTTGGTGGCCAAAGACTGGTATTTTGACGTCATCTTTTTGTCAGTATCAGGCCATAACTTTATGAGGCCACAATCACAGTCACAAACGATACATCATTGTTAAAATGATATGTGACCCTCCGCCTCGAACCGGGATTAAGTCGGGATTTGGAAAACGAAGAAAACCGGTTTTTAAAGTGGGAAATGGTCAAAATATCAAATTTCAGTTTTTGGTTGTTTCAGAAACTACAATAATTTTTTCTACATGAAAACATAATAATTCAACATAAACATTGACGATAAGTTATATAAATTTCAAGTTTAAAAAGCAACTATCAGTGACACATTCAAAACGAGAGTTTGACTTTCTCTCAGAGACCACCCTTTCCAAAGCTTAGTAATACCGAGTCTTTTTCTCCCCCCAATAAGATGTAAGATTATCACAGCAAAGGGCGTGGGCCCTTTTTCTATCTCAGAGAAAGCATGACTATTCCACAATTTCATGTTCAACCAATAATGAACTTTAAAAACTGTAAACAAGTCTCGGTTTTTCCCTGACAACCTTACAAATGAATGATTCTGATTGGTCAACGCTCATCACATGCCTGTGGCTGTAGGCCATAATGCTCTGGCGATTCTCATGACGTCAGCATGCGTGTGTTACATACGTGTGTGTTTGTGCATTTTGATACACACCACGTGCTTTTATATCTGCGTCTAGCTGTATTGGGTAATGATTGAGGTGGGGGTCCTCCTTTGTCCCTCTTTAATTATTCATGAAATTATAGGATTGCTAAGACTTAATAGGACAACAGTTGCCTAATCTTACACTTACAGAGATTGTTGTAGGATAAACATTTAATTTTAAGTACAAAAGCAGAATAACAGATAGAAACCTTCAACAAGTAATGACCTGTAACTAAAAAATGAAATGGATAGATAACAACAGACAGACAAACCTTTAATGGATAAATAGAATGGAAAATAGATAGAAGAAGATAACAGACAGACAACAGACAAACAGATAGATAGATGGGTGGATAATGATAGATTAGATAGATAGATAATAATAGATAATAATAGATTTGATAGATAATAATAGATAGATAGATAGTAGATAAAGATAGATAGATGGTGGATTGATGGATGGGGGGTAATGAAGGGGGATAGATAGATAGATAGGGGAGATGAAGGGGGGGGAGAGACAAAAGAGAGGGAGAGAGAGTGGAAAAGAGAGAGAGAGAGAGAAGAGAAGGAGAGAGATGTTCGTTTTTTCGTGCTTTCTTTGTATCTGAAAAAAGGGGGGGGGGGGGGGGTTTTTTTTAGACAATGAACAAAGTGGTGGAAAAGCTAAGGAAAACGAGAGATTCAATAACATGTTTTTCATGTAAGTCACTACACAATAAGCCCCACGCCTCCTCCTCAAGCTGTTATCGACTCAAAATGGAAACAAGCAATAAATTTATTTGACCAGCCCATTTTTTTAATTGCAATCTCATTGGTCAAATATGTTTCCGTTGATTGAAACTATGACTTTCTTGTAACAAAAAAGCTTTCTATCCCTACAATTCTTCCCGCCTCCCCCTTTCTCATGTCACCTCACTCTCTCCTCTCCCCCTTTGTTTCTTTCACACTACACCCACACACACACACCACACACACAATACACTTTTACAGGTTTCAATCTTTATTATTTTCCCTCCTCCTTTTAACACAACACCCTTTTCCCCCCTCCCCCTCTCGCCCTCTTTTTCTCGATACTCCCCTTTTTCCTCTCTCTCTCTCTCTTTTCTTCCTCTCTCTCTTCTCCCCTCCTCTCTCTCTTTCTCTCATGTGTGCCTGTTTTGTTGTGGTGGGGGTTTGGTGCGGTGTGTGCGGCGTGTGGTGTGTGTGTGTTGTGTGTTGTTATTTTACCCTCATTCTTTCTTTCCTCTTAATCCTTTTTTTTTTCTTGATAATTTTTTTTCCCTGCCCACCCGGCTTCACGTAGTTTCAAAACGTACTTAAAATTTCAACCTTCTTTAAACTTTTGGCTTTTTGAAATCGTATTTTCTCTTTTAAAAAGAAAAAAAAATCACTTTAAATAATTCTTATTTCATTGATTCTTTTTTTAAATAAAAAAATTTTCTTAAAAAATGAGCAATTTCGGCGTTTTTTTTTTCCATGTTTTTGTTTTTTTTTTTTTAAAAAACATCTTACATAAAATGAATAACTACAAAAGTAATTTATGAATTGTTTTAAAAATTTGTATGTGCATTATAAATGTATAAGCAAGCTCATGCCAAATTTCACTACCGTAAAATTTTTTTTGATGTCCGTATCTAAGATTTATTTTTGCCCTTTAAATTTTAACTGTGGTGAAAACGGTGCCTCACTTCAAAGTCGATTTTCTAAAACTTTTTTCACATTTCCCCTACTTCAACGGTCATATCTCGACAAAAATAATCAAAATTTATATCAATTTTTGGTACAAATTTTAAAGCATAAAATAAGCTTGATTGGGTACCAAAAACCCAAAATTGAAAAATCCGATTTAAATACCGTTTCGAGCGGATACTATTTGTCTTCAAGCCGTTAAACACTCTTTGGGGCGAAAAAAATGGAGTAATAATATCTTTTGAGGATGATAAACAACGATTAACCTCAATCATCCGGTTAACATTAAAAATTTGAAGGGCGGTGAATGGTGGCTACAATAGAATATAAAAATTTGTCATTAATCCTTGGGCGAAATGTCAACTCACAGATCAGGGGTGACCATAGGATTGGGACGCAAAAAACTGCCCATTTAAATGACTTTTTTAAAAAGCTTTTATATAGCGCAAAACCATTAACGTCCAAAGCGCATTATAAGGGGGCCCCGACCAACAGCAACATTTAACATGTAGGACGGGACATAAACCTTTTAGGCGATGTTACAGGGTTTTTTTTTCGGACAGAACAAAGCGATAACGACCATCCTTTTTTACACCGATACGGTGAAGAATGGATAAAGAGCCTTTTTTCCCAAGGGACCAACAGCGCCAGCGAGTTCGAACTCAGGACCTTCCGACCGAAAGCGAGTGTCAACTAGTAACAAAATAGACTATTTGACAGCGATTTTATTTATGTAATAACTGCATGCTTGACTTTTTCACCATTAGAGCCCGGGAAAAATCTGGGTTCCCGGTCGTAATGCAGATTGATTCAAACCATTGTTAGAGTTGAGTTAACACTTCCCCTTTTTGAGGGTAAACACAATTGGACAAACTTGGCTTGCTTCGAGGTTGGTTTTGTGGTCTTTTGGGAGGGCACTCGCCTTCGGAGCTGTGGGGGTTTCCAAAACGGGGTCTCGCTTGAAGGCCACAGATTTAACTTTTTAAAGAAAAAAAAAAACAAAAAAAATAAAGTTATTTTCCTAAAAAAAATTAGCTTTCAAACGTGAATTGCAAGAATAATAAACAAGCGTTTCAAATGTTTACAAAATTTCATAAGAGACAGGGAAAAGAAATTACTGTTGTCGCTACTCTCCAGGTAAAATTTACATTGTATGTTTTGTTTATTCATCTTAACTACGCCACTACCACATTATCACATTCATCTGTGGTGTTTCGTTCATCCATGTTTTCTTGATAAAGGGGAAACCCGAAACGTTCATTTGATCTGTTTTTGTAATTAATTGAAGCTTTACATTCAATTTCACACTATTATTTATTTCTTCGAGCTTCGAGCAGCAACATTTACATTAATTTGATATAGTGCTAACAAGAGCTGTCTTTAATTCCAGTCATCAATCAATAATCTAGAGCCCAAAAACTTAACTCATTCATCAAATGGCATAATATATAAAAAAAAATATTTTAAAAAAATTAATAAAATTGAGCTTTATATAGCGCAATATCCCACTAAAAGTGCTTAAAGCGCTTTACAAGGGGTCCCTGTCAACAGCAACATTTAACATGCAGGACAAGACATACGCCTGTTAGGCGATATTACAATTTTTCGGACAAAGACAACACTGTTAACGGCCAGGTACTCATTTTACACTGAGTACGGTAAGAGAATGTGAGTAAAGAGCCTTTTCTAAGGACTCAACATGTGCCGAGCGAGAGCTCGAACCCAGGACATTCCGATCCGAAAGCGAGTGTCATACCAATAGACCACATAGCCTTAATGTATGATGGATTGTTTTATCTTGTATATAGATATTATAGTTAACAGCGTTGTCTTTGTCCGAAAATTGTAATATCGCCTAACAGGCGTCATGTCCCGTCCTACATGTTAAATGTTGCTCTTGACCAGGGACCCTTTGTAAAGCGCTTTGAGCACATTTAGTGGATATTGCGCTATATAAAGCTCAATTTTTTAAATTTTTATTATGACTTACAATGTAAGGTGGAATTTTTATCTTGTATATAGATATATCTATATCAAAATAAGCCGCACAAATTGTCAAAATAAAGAAAAAGTCTTAGGTTGACGGATTTTTTGTCAAGTTAAGTCAGTGTGGAGATGTATAATCGCGAACCCAATATTTAACTTTAAAAATAAATTATTTTTATTATATAAAAAAAAACAAACCCAAAAATTATGCACCCCTTCCGACATTGCAAGATAATCTAC
>NW_027627081.1:0-5514 GCF_034508935.2 Berghia stephanieae
ATTTTTCAAAAGCAAAATGGTTTGGAAACTTTAAGGGTACCATCTTATATAGGAAGTTGTTATTTTAAATCAGCGTTATATATATATATAAAATATATATATAAAAATATAAATATATATATATATATATTTTATATATATATAAATATAATATATATATATATTTAATATATATATTTGAATGAAGAAACAACAAAATTTGTTGCTTAAGAGGAAGGGGTTTTTAATATACTGTCAGGTCTTTTTTATCCAGAAATTCTTTTTTTCCCGGATCCGAACACTTATTTTGGGAACAAGCCATTACAAAATAGATGGTTTTATGACTCTGTAATCTGAATACCCACACCTAATAAATACTGTCTGCCCTGGCTACTCTAGTTAAATGCAGTTGACAAAAAATTAAAGTGTAATCTGATTTAGAACGCTTTGTCACATCCAATTAAGGAAAGGTTTTGTAACTTAATATGCTACCCCGCCCAGTCATTGCAGGTAGCCCTGCTTCTTTAATCAACAAGGTGATGTAGTATGGGTGCAAATATTTGGCAGGTGTCAACCCATGTGTGACTTGTTATTTTAAACACAATCCAAAAAACAATATGTGCGGCTATGTGGTCTTGTGATATGACCATTCACTTTCTGGTCGGAAGTCCGGGGTTTTTGAGCCCACTCTGCACTGTTGAGTCCCTTGGAAAAGTCTTTTTTACTCACATTCTCTCACCATACCAGGTGTAAAACGATGTACCTGGCTGTTAGCAGCGTTGTATCTGCAGAAGAAAATTGTCATACACGTCTCGTTTTGCGTGTTACATGTTGCTGTTGGTTGGGGACCCTTTGTAAAACGCCATGAGCATGTTAATCTTTCACGCAAATTTTTTTTAAAAAGCTCAAGCTAAAGCTTAACCCCTGTCAATTGATATTAATGTAAATTGGGGTCATACAAAGGCTGTTGTTTTCAATTAAGTAAAACAAAAATCTGAAAAGGGTTTTTGAACATTTGCCAGACAAAATAAAGAGTAACATACCAGAAAAAATCAACTTCCTCGACTTGTTACTTTTTAAGGTAAAGATAAACCTTTAATTTTCCCTGCCGTTTGACTCTCCTACTTTTTAATCATCCTCCTAAATTATGAATCTGTTCTTAACTTTTCACTTGCTTTAATTGCTCATCAAGTTTAAAGCTCTACCCTACCAATGTGTATTTCTTGTAGTTTGTTCTTAACAACTTTATTATGCCAAAGCACCATCAGCAGAAAGAAGAATGAAAGAAATTGACTTAGTTATCAAGTTCCCGGAAAAAGTGTTCATGAAAGGAAAGAAAAAAAACATCAATCCAAACAAACATCATCTCCATTTTGAAAAAAAAAAGTTTAAAAAACACATGTGAAATTTAAAAAAAAGAAATAACCTCCCCCCCCCCCCCACCCCCCCCTCCCAATTAAAAAAAACAAACCCCAAAAAAACACTTTTAAAAAAATTGAAAATAGAAAAATAAAAACAATTCTACAAGCTACACATTGGGCCCAAAGATGAAAGTGGTTTGTCTCTATTGTTGTTTTCATTTTGATAATTCCAAGGTCTGAAGTTAAAACTAAACATCCACTTTAGGTGCAACTCCACTATCGGATGTCTGTAATCCGGAATAACTGCTGAGAATGGAGTATTTAGATTTATGGAGTCGTGACTGTATGTTATTTTATAGTGATCTGTATATTCATTTTACAGTTTAATGGTTTGCTGTTTTTTTTTTGCTTTTCTTTTTAAAAAAAAATCCATACATTTACACCATTTATTCAAGAATACTGATCTGCAAATAGCAAATGATTTTGGGGTTTATATGATAATGTTACAAAATATATTCATCCATTTCTCATTTCAATTTCAGCTACCAGAAACCTCAAGGAATGGGATGCAGTGCATCAATCATCACAAGTATTGCCATTCATGTCTTTTTTGTGTGGTCCACCCAAATGGGGAATAAAGCCAACCGTGTCAAATGTCCAGTGTGTCGAACGCGTGGTTACTATTTTAAAACGATGAAATTGACACTAAAGTGGCTAATAAACGAATAAAATGCCACCTTGACTCATGTAGCTGGACTGGGCCAGGGCAAGTACTTGTCCTCACATCGCCATAAACACATATGGGGAAGGGGAGGGTACAACGTCTGACAATGACAACAAACAATCTGAGTCTTTCCGTCCCTCGACTAGAGCAAGTCGTCCCAAGGCTCCCCAGCAAACAACAGCACGTTTTGAAAGGGGGTTTGGGCCCGACCACTCGGGCCTCGACCAACAACACTGACAGGGTCAACAATAACCAGCCAGAGGTTACCAACACTCCAAGGGCATCTGTTTTACCTGTCGCACAGCTCCAGGCAAGTGGAGCTAGCTCTGTCAGTAGCACCAGCCAGGAAACCATCATCGACATTGGCGAGGCAGAGGACGGAGAGCCTCCAAAAACGGGGGAATAATAGTTGGTGCTAACAAGTCTTCAGAATCCAAAAAGACCTGTTCCTCCTGTGAGAGCAGCAGGCACAAATCGTATCACCTTTGCTCACAGCAGAACCCAATCAAGTTGCCAATAATACTAATACAGATGGAGCATCAGGTTCCATTCTTCAAGAGCCTCTTTATCCAGCACTAATGAATCGACAGAAGGAATGCCCAATTCCTTAGCTGGTGGCTTCACTCCCAGACCTCCATCTGCACCAAGGACTTCTTCAAATTCTGTCAGCACCCGACTCTTCCGGGAAATAATTAATCCTCTATCACAAGGAAGCAACCCTTCACTCTGCAGTCACAGCCCTCAACATTCCTACAATGATTTCAACAAATGAAGAATCAGCTTCCACAAAAACCCGGGGACAAATCTGGGAAATATCCGAAACCATCTCCAGATAGTCGAAATCGTCTTAACAATCTGATGTCATCTTTCTCTATAAAGTTGGATAGGAATCGCAGGGAGATGATGCATTTCCCCAGCAAGAGAGGGAAACTCAGAGCGAGAACAACTTGAGGGAAATGCGACAACTGAGTCAAAGGTTGGGCCAGGGGCTTTGAGTTGAGGAACTCCAAGAGCACAGGAGACGTATGCCAAGCTTCAGTGATTCAGATAGTGATGATGATTAGGTTGTCTCCCTAACCATCACCGTCCGTCTCAATCTCATTGTTCCTATTGCTATAAATAATGTTTTTTTAAATTTTTTATTTTGATTTTTCAAATAATGGGAAAAATGATATATTTAAGTCTTTCCCCCTTCAGCATAAAATGTAATGCGAGTGCAATTTTAGCATGATGGGTTTTTTTGTTTGGGTTGTTTTTTGTTTTTTTTTTGTTGTTTTTTTTGTTGTTTTTTTTTGGGGGGGGGGGGGTTGGTTTTATTCTTTGCAGTTTACTAAATGAAATATGTGATCTAATTATGATTTTTTTTAATACTTTTTATTCGTGTCTTACAAATATTCCACGTGCTCAAGATCTGAATATTATTGATATTTTCATATTTATTTGATTTAAAATGTTAAATATGGGTATTTATATTCAAGTGAATAACAAGGATTTATTCGCGTAGTTCCATGCATACTTTGGGGTTTGTTATAAAAGAATATTAAAGGTTTATTTCAAACCATGGATATAAAGTAAAGAGAAATTTTGGTGAAAGGGTGACAGAAATAAAATACAACTTATTGAATTATTTCCACCTCTTTTATAATAAAGGGCTTTTTTAAATTATTATTATTCCTATAATAGATTTATCTGGAAGTTTTAAATGTTATTAGAAAGACTGACAAAGTGTAATTCTTAAAACCAAGGCATACTATTTTAGTTTAACATCCTTACATCTTCAAGAGAGTTATTAAAATGTACACCTCTGATTTAATCTGTCTGTCATGAAATTATTTGAAAAAAAAAGGGGGGGGGGTAAAAACCCTGCTAAAATCTAATTTTTTGTTGGATTGACAACAGATGATTTTACATCTACACATTCTTATTTTCGTTTTTGGTTAGACCACTTTTTTTTCATACATCTACATATTAAAATGATCCCAGCTTGCCCGAAAGACTTAAATCGGAGACATAAAAAGTCTTTTTTTTAAACATTTTGGGGCAAGTTGGGGACCATCTTAACATATTGATAATTAAATTAAGAATTTTCTTGCCAAAAGAAAAAAAGAAAGTTGTTTTGACATTGTATGGCTTTTTTGGCTTTCATTGTTAGCATCCTATAAATTCATGCCATCAAAAATTTAAAGAGATGAAACATGTAATGAAAAAATTGTTATCTATTAATTTTCCACATATATGCGCTTAGTATTCCCCACAAATTGCTTTTAATTCCACAAATTATTTTTTTTTGTGTGTGTAAAAACATGAAAATCATATATCATTGTTCACAATAAAGTCAGATCACTTTCCCGAAGTTTTTTAATTATTTATGAAGTTCCAAAAGTATTCACACAAATTGCTTTTGTTCCACAAATCAATTTTTTTTGTGTGTAAATTTTAAAATGATATCATATCATATCATTTTCATTAAATTATTTATGAAGTTCCAATGAGGCCCACTTTATCTTGACCACCTCTAAAAACACCATAACACAAGAAACTTTAAGTATTATTTGCAGGATCGTTCTATCAATGTTTGATTCCAAATCCAGTGAACGTTTGGTATTCTACAGCCTACTATTACTTGGGGAATGAATGGACATTTGTGATAAACATGGCGCTGGGTTAAAAAAATTGGTTCTTTATAAAAAGTGAAATCATCATCATCACATCAATATTAAATTTCTATTATTATGATTATTGGTTATTATTATTATCCATCACATTACTATCAATTTTATTTTTTATTTTTGTTATTATTATTGTTATTATTATTATTATAATTAATTATTATTATATTATTATTATTATTATTATTAATTATTTATTTTATTTAAATTTTAATTATTATTAATATTTTTAACTTTTCATCCAAAAACACGAATCTGCAGACTGTGATATTATTTGGGGAATAGAGAAAAAAGAATGTCTTTAGATATTTCAAAATTAATGTTTGTATTGTACAAGTGTATAAAATGTAAAAAAAAACATAAACACTTTTTTTTTCTTTTCTTTTTCGTTTTTTATTGTTTCAATTGTTGAAATATATTATATATATATATATAAAATATATATAATATTTCTTGTATAATTATGACAAAGCGGGGGGGTTTGGATGGGAGCATTCACCCTTGAATCATATACCTATGATGTTTCGCAGGGTGTACGATCCGAAAAGTGATGTCGTTCTTCTTCTCTTTACTAGCCTATCCTGCTTCTTTGGTTTGTGATTGTATTTTTGACAGGGGATATTTTTTTCCTGTAAATCCTCTGCCTTTTTGTTCTTGGTTATTTATAATTAGCTTATGATATCTTTAGGTTATGATTTTGATTGACATTTGACTATTTTTGTTAGATTTCTGTTTTTTTTGTTTCAGCGGTCTCTCATATAACCTCAATTGTGTTGAAGAG
>NW_027627082.1:0-5514 GCF_034508935.2 Berghia stephanieae
TCAAAATAAAGAAAATCGTTTCTAAATGGGGGCCTTTCGGAAAAACTTCGAATATTAATTTGTCCCTTTAAGGGGCAATTTTTTGTTAATATCATAAAAAAATTTTTCGATTTTTATTTAAATTTTTTTGTTTACTGTTGGAATTACATAAACATTGGGTCCCATTTTTAATGTTTTTACGTTTTATTTTCGTCAAATGCTCAAAAGATATGGCAATAACAACACACATTAAAATTTTGATAATTTAAAAAAATTTTTAGGTTTTTTTTTGTTATTTAAAACACTTTGGGTTTAAATTTTTTTCCCCCCTCAATAGGGAGAATTGGGGTGGGTTTTTATAGACTTTTGGGGATTCAGGGGTTAAAGAAAAAGCAAAGTTTTATATCTTTTTTTTTTTTGTAAAAATGTGGGGTTAACCAGCCAAGTAATCGACAACAATTTTTTTTTTTTTTTGGTAATGAACATGGCGTTAAAATAATTACATAAATTTTTGGTTTTTCACGGAAATTAATTAAATTTTTATGGGGGAATTGATCAATCGTTTTTTTTGTTTATTTTGTTTTGAAACCGTTTCATCGTGTTTTTTAAAAGGGGGAAAATATTCTCATAATAACGAAAACGGACTTTTTGTTTAAAGTCGAAACAAATAAAATGAGGGATAAAAAAATTTTTAAAAGACGAGTTTTGTTGGATTTTAAAATGTTTTTAGGGAAAATAACAAAATATTGAAAATGCTTTATCATTCATGTAGCGATAATATTTGTGACACAAGGGGTTAACTTTTAAAATCAGCGAATTAAAAGTAACCCTATGTAAAATCTGAAACTAGTGGTAAATAACCAGTGATGAAAAACGGGGTAATTAAAGTGCACCGGGTTTAAATTCGAGACCGGGAAAGGGCTTCGAATATTTTATTTTGCGTTGATTAAAGCCAGGTTTAACATTAAAAAATATCAAAGGCGTAATTTTATAAATACGAGGCGGGTTTTAAACGCACACATTTATAATGCTAATTTAGACGCGAGATTACATCGCAATGATTTTAATGAAATTTTTTTATAAGCCAGGAAAAGGGGCGAGACATTGAATTTTTTTATTGACAAGTGTATATTTTTTTCGCAATTTTTTATTATCATCTTTTTCTCCTATCGATTTGCTTTTTGTAATTGAATCAATATTTACTGCGTGGTTTTTAAATTTTTCCCCTTTATTTCAAAAAATTTTAAACTGAGGTAAGAAGAATTATTTAAATTGTCAAATCAAAGTGGAAATCACGGAATCATTTAAAAGGGGAAATGCTACATAACAAACAAAATCAATTCTTAAAATTAGGTTTTTTCTAAGGGAATAATTCGATTAATAAAAGGGCGAAGATTTTGCACAAAAACATGATACAGTCATCCGAAAGAGGAACTTAAACCCAAACGTCCCCATGTTGCCTACTTCCCATCTTTTCGATATTGCCGTTTCGTAAAAAGAATTGCATTTATATAAAACTCGCTAAAAACCCCGCCAAAACCGAGCCCTTGGGTTCACCCCCCACATGTTATACTTCCAAATCCGGGTTCACCCCCCACATTGCCATTCAAAAATTTTTGCGAATTCCAGGTTTCTCGGTTTCATAAAAAAAAAATTGCTTAATAAAAACTCGCTGAAATTCGCCAAAAACCCAGGTCGGTTCCTCCTACGGGTGCCCTTCCCATCCATTCATCCCCATTATTGCCTATTTTTCCAAAACTTTCCCCCAAATTTTTTTGGCTTTTTGGCGCTTTTCGAAAACAAAAAGTTTGCTTTTTAAAATAAAAAAATCCGCCGAAACCCATCCCATTTTCACCCCCCACGTGTACACTTCCCCAACTCATTTCACTCCCCACTTTCCACTACCCATAACTTTTTTGGGATTTTGAAAGGGTTTCGTCGGTTTTGAAAAAAAAGCAATTGTTTTTTAAGAAACTAGCTAAAGCCGCCAAAAACCCAAGTCTCTTTTTCACTCCCCGGGTGTACATTTTCACTGATCCCAGTTCCTCCCCACGCGTTCCCTCTTTCCATTTCTTTGCCGCATATGTCTTTTTGTACAAAATAACCCCCCCCCCCCCCCCCCCAATTTTTTTATTGCTTTTTTATAAAACCCAGAGTCCCCTTCACTCCCCACTGGGTTACCTTCCTAGTCCAATTCACCCCCAGCTGCCCCTTCCCTAACTTGTCGGGGTTTCGAAAAAAAAACCCTATTATGTCAAAAAAACCCCTTTCATATCAGAACTGAATATCAAAACCACTATTCGTACAACACGAAAAATCAAAACAACTTTCATATCAATCTAATAGGCTAGCCTGTGGAAATGTAAAGAATCACACAAGACTATTTTAAAACAAAGGCAAGATCTTAAAAAAATTTATAATGACTTTTTTTGCGCGGGGTTCATTGAACTGACACAAAATTTTTTTCCCTTGTGACCAAAACCCTTTACTCAAAAATTTTATCTTGACCCACTCTCAACTTTTTTAACAGTCGACAAAACAACAAAATAAAAAACAAAAATGGCTACCACCACCACCACCCACTACTACTTCAACTACACTACTACTACAATACACACACTACTACTACTACAAATACTACATACTACTACACAACACTACTACTATATCACTCTACACACTACTACAACTACACTACTACTACTACTATACTACTACTTCAACAACAACAAAAACAACAACAACACTCACTACTACTACATTACTACTAAACCCAACTACTACTACTACACACCCTACTCTAAAAACACACTCACTATACCCTACCTCTCTACTCTACCTCCTACACTACTACTACTACTACTACTACTACTCCTACTACTCTACTACTAAATCTACTACTACTACTACTTCCACTCATTTACTCACTTTCCCCTACTACTACTACAATACTACTACACACTATACTACTACTATACTAATACACTACACTACCACCACCAACCCAAAACCACCACCACCAACCCACCACCACCACGACTTAAGTTTAACTACACCTAACCCCAATGCTAACCTCTTCCCATTCCCCCCCCCCCCCCCCTTAGCCTTGTTGGCACCATTTTTGGAAAACGGATCGGACCTACAGAACTCCTATTTTTTCCCCCTTCAAGGATGGCATGGTTAAACAAAAGCCTGGTAGTGGGGCCCGGCTAATTTTATTACATTGGGCCTCCAGGGGCCAAAAACCCAATAATCCCCCAAAGAAAAAAAAGAATGGGGAAAAAGACACATTGTCCCACTGCCAACTATGGAGGCAGAACCCCCACAAACATTATCTGAGTACAAATTTTGTTTAAAAAATTCAAAGCTACAAATGAAATCCCAAGGCAATTCTTTGCCCAAACCCGGGTTCGCTTTGTCCTACTTTCATGTTTTATTACAAAAAAATAAAAAATAATAATAAATAATAAAAAATAATAATAATAATAAAAATAATAATAATAATAATAATAATAAAATTTAATAATAATAATAATAATAAAATAATAATAATAAAATATAGATGATGATTATGATGTTGAATAGAATATAGTATAGTAGTAGTAGTAAAGTATAGTATAGTATAGTATTTTTAGTAGTATATACATGTAGTTTATTTGTATATATATATTATATTAGATAGTATATAGTATAGTAGGTTTTTATTTTGTTTTTTTGTTTTTGAGTAATATTTGTGTTGGGGATTGTATATGGTTATTATAGGTTTTATATATTTTTAATATAGTAGAAATAGTATATAGTTATATAGTATATAGTATATTAAAAAGAGTATATATACAGTGGTAGGGGATTTATAGATAGTATAATTTTTTGTAGAGTATAATAGTTTTGTATAGTAGTATAGTATTTTAGTATATATAAAATGGGATGGTGTATTATAATAATTGAGGTAGTAGATATAGTGAAAATTAGTTATATATAGTTATAGAAGAGTGATATATAGTGGGGTTTTGGGATATTTTAATACATAAATTTAGTATAGTATTAGAATATTATTTGTAGAGTATAGTAATATAGGTTTTGTAAATGATAATTATAGAGTATAAGTAGTGTATATATAGTAGAGATAGTATTTAGTATTATATAGTAGTGTATTAGATATAGTAGAGAAGTGATATATATGGGTTTTTTATAAAACAAGTAATAGATTTGGGGAGTATTGTATATGGGTGTTATGGGATAGTATGAATTTTAGTATATAAGATAATATATATATGTAGTAGTATTTTTAAATTTTTATAGAGTATTGTAATTGAGTATATTAGTTATATATTTAGTGGTAGAGGAGGGAAAAGAGTTGTGTATAATTGTATATAGTTTTGTTAAATGTTATGGTTTATTATAATTGATATAAGTAATTTTGGGAATTAGTAAAACATATAATGTTAGAAAATATACTTTATTTTTTCGCTAGAACATTTTTTTTAAAAAAATAACTGTTTTGAGAAAAATTTTTAACTTTTTTTATGGGAAAACAACAATCAAAGGCTCAAAGCGCTTTTAATTGGTCTAAACCCAACAAACACTGAAAATTTTTGGGCAAAACACACTGAAAATCTACTACTAGCCCTTTCTACAAAGGGCTCAAAAGGGAACTTTAAACCCCCCTCCAAATTCAAACCGGGGCCCAACCCCAAAAACCAATTTAAAATTCACCCAATATTTTTAATCAAATTTTTTACAAAAAAAACACCGTTTTTCCTCCTCCCCCTCAGCCCAAGACCTGTGGGCATAAGGGGAACCCCCGACGCACCCCCGAGGAAGGATTGCGGGCACCCCTTTTTGGAAAAAAGGGAAATTTTAAGACATGAGATGAACGACAGTCGTGTACTGTGAACTAAACTACATATTGAAAAAGGGTGGTGCAGCACACAAGGTTTTTAAAATAATAATAATTTAAAAATAATAATAAAATAAAAATAAAAATAATAATAATAAAATAATAATAAATAAAAATAATACGCGTCATTTTCGTGAAAACACAATCGGGACTTTAAATAAAATTAAACAATTTTAAGTGAAAAAAAATAATAATAAAAAAAAAATAATAATAATAATAATAAAAAATAATAATAATTTAATAAAATAAAAATAATAATAAAAAATTTATACCAAATCAAATTCAAAGTCAATAAAAACAAAAAAGTAAAGATTCTTGAATTCTTTTTTTAAAAAAGGGGAAAGAATTTTCACCCCTAGACCACGGGGATTCTTTTTAAATCTTGGGCCGAAACAACAAACGATCTTTACCAAAATTTGTTCTTTATCTTTTTTCCGAAATATATACCTAATGTCTTTTTTTTGCATCGCAACGTCGTGCATCGAAATAATCGTAGTTGGAATGGTGAAACACATTGGGCGTTCTAGGGTTTTTTTCTGTTTTATATTTATTTTTTTTTTTTTAAAATTTACTTTTAAAACCAATATCCATAAATTTTTCTCAAAAACTTTAAAGGGGGCCCCATCAAAAGCAAC
>NW_027627083.1:0-5514 GCF_034508935.2 Berghia stephanieae
CCCCCCAATTTTTCCTCAAAGCCTGAAATTTAAAAATTTTTTTCCCATGCTCCGAGTTTTTTAAAGAACTTCCAAACCCAACCCAAGTCGCGGTTTTTCTCTAATTTCCGGAATCCACCCAATCCGGTTTCTCCCATTATCCGGACCCAGTTTGGCAGGCACGGTTTTTTTTTTTTTTTTCTATTTGTTTCTCTTTAGGGAACTGGGGGTTTTTCCACAAATCCGGATGGGTCTTCTGTAATTCGGAAAACAAATTGCTCGAAAAAAAAAGGGGAAAGGTGTTCGGAATTGGAGAAGGGGGCGGGGGCGACTGTACGCAACCAAAAATCTGTTTTTCTTCGTTGGTCCTAAGTTGGTAATGACCAACTCCCCCCGCAAGAAACAAAGGTGGTGTCCCATTCCAAACGAAAATAAAACTTCCCCATTCCAAATTTAGTTGGGGGGCGGGGGCCCCTTCTGTGGATAAAGTCTTCAGGGAATTAAAAGGGGGTAGGAGTACCCGGACCCCCACGAATTATTTCAACACCCCAAACCGTTCCCCTTTAAAAACCCATATTCTTAAGGATTTTAAAAAGAAGAAAAAAAAAAAAAGCAACAAAAAAAAAATTTTTTTGGGTCCACTCGCAGGCCCAAATTCCAAGAAAGTTTTCCTAACCACAACCACTGTGGTTGGACCCGGGGGCAGGGGGGGCCAATTGCGGAAAAAAAATTTTAAAGGGGGAGAGCAAAGTTATAAACCGAGGGGCTTTTAATTGAGGGAAATTTTTCGGTCTGAATTAAGGGGGGAACACGTCATTTCAACCCTATAAGTTTTGGTCCAAATTGTACTCATTTGGCCCCTCCCTATCTTCCCTAACCTTCAACGTTCCAACCGGGGACTTTACCCGTTAGGAAATTGGTTTACAAGGGGGAAGTGTTAATAGCCCTTCCTAAAACCCTGGTTGGTTATCTTTGGAAGGAAAAAGCATGGCCCACAATTCACAATCATAAAAAACTAAAAAACACTCCGAAAAGGGGGCAGGAAAAAAGTGCAAAAATGCCATGGAAACCCACTTGGGGAAGCCAATGGGAGGAAAGTGGGTGGTTTGTTCCTGAAAAAGGACCTTTTTTTTTTTTTTTTTTTTTTGTTGGGAAACAAAAAAAAAGAAACTGGCGCTGGGGTGAGGCTTAGTTCCCTTTTTCCTGGGGGGGCTTTTGGGCCCCCCGGGCTTTTTGGGCCAAGAAGGGGGGAACGGGCTTGGATGTTTGGGAAGAAACCCCACCCCCCTTAGCCAATGGTGGCCTTCCCGGAACAGAAGCTTTTTTTCAACTCCCCGTCCCCATTGCGGATGGGCGAGGGTGGAGATGACGGGGGATGGGTCCCCGGTTTTTTTCTTGTTGTCCACGGGGCAAGCATTTTTGCCCCAACTCGGGAAACTTCAACCGCGAGGTAACTCAAGAGAAACAGCTGCCCAAGTAGTAACTGGGGCACCCCACCCAAAACGCCGCTCGGGCGTAAGTTGCCCTTTTTTTCCTCAAATGCTTGAATTCTGCCAAACCTGGGAAATTGAGAAGTCCCAGCGCGAGAAGGAGCGGGAACTTGGGGGCCCTTGCCCCCTTAAATTTTCCCACCTTTTTTGCCCCACCGGCCCAGACATTGTTGTTTTTTTAAGTGGGGTTGGGTGTACTTTAAAAAAAAAATACAGTGGGGGCTCTGAAACGCGCCCCCGAAGGACTTTTTTTCACGAAAAACGGGGCGGAGGGAAATTTTTGCCCAAACCGGCTCGGGGGAAACCCAATTTAATTTTTTTTTGAAAAATTTAAAAACTTTTTTTAAATTTCTCCGATTGGCTCGTCCCTCCGCTTTTTCTTTCCGGTTTTTTTTTCATATAAATGGTTTTTTTTTCGAGGGCCCTTCATTCTTCCCACTAGTTTCACTGAGGGAAAATATCAAATCGGAAAAAAAATGCGGGCCCCCCCAAGGAAGGGGGAGTTTTCTTTTGCCCCAAAGGGGGCCCAAAAAAAAAAAAAAAAGCGGCAAGCCAAAAAAAGGCCGGTTTTCGCAAAAAAGGCGGGACAAGAAGAGGAAGCGCAGGGGGGAAGGGAAAAAGTTAAACAAATTTTCATCAAAGGTGTTGAAACAGGTCCACCCCGACCACTGGGATCTTCCCTTCCTTTTTAAAGGGCACCCACAATCAAGAACTCCCTTTTGTGGAAATGGGAAACATTTTTCCCAGGCAATCTCCCGAAAAGCCACCGCCCTGGCTCAACTAAACAACTAAGGGGGAGCACCATACCCTTCCCGAGAGGAATCCGACCGGTTGGTTTCCCTCTCTCTTCTCGGTGAAAATTGCCAAGCACCGCTGTCAGTGAAAGCAACCCGGGGTTTTCCCCAAATAAATAAACAAACCACCAGCAAGTTAAAAATTTCTCCATGCCCCCCCCCCCTTCAAAAAAAAAAACCCCCCCCCAACCGTTTTGCCCTTTTGTTTAGGGGGGGAAAGCCCCACCATAAAAAATTTTTTCCCGTTTTGGACTTTCCCGAAGTTTTCCCCAAATAAAAGATACCCCCCTGTATTGGCTTTTTTTTTATTTTCCTTTCTTTAAAAAATTTCTTGTGTACAACTTATTGCGGGGGGCCTTCGTTTTTAGAAATGAATAGGTTAAAAGACGGAAAGTTTTTGTTTTTGTGTCCACGTTTTCAGCAAAGCTTTTTTTTTAGCGCATTTTCCCGCTAAGGCCCTGCCCCTCCCAAAGCGCTTTTCAAGGGATCCCCAAGGCAATTAGCATTGCCCTTGAAAAAATTTTGGCGAAAAATGCTGAAAAAAACCCCCTTTGACTTTTGATCTTTGAAATGCAACGGGATTCCCCTTCACTAACATTTGTTTTCAATTCGAATGTTGGGAAGGCCCCCCTGGTCCCACAAAAATCGGGTATTGTTCCCACGTTCCATTTTTTTTTCATTTTTCCTTAGTGTATATTAAACATCAGAAAAATATTTCTTAAAGTTTTTTAATAATTTTTTTTTTTTTTTTTTAAAAAGTTTATTTTTGTTTTCGGGGTTTTTTAAATTGCCCGCCCAATCAAATCATCCCAAAAACATACCCAAAAATTTTTTCCAAAAAGACGTTTTTTTTTTTGGGGTTAAATGGGGAAACTGTGCGTTAAACCCGGGAAAAAACTAAGTTTTTAAAAAAAAAAAGTAAAATTTTAAAAAAAAAATTGTTTGGGGGGTATAAAAAAAAAACCCCGGGGGGCCCCCCCCCCCCTCGGGGGGATGGGGGGGGCAGCAGGGGCATTTTTTTATTTTTTTGACTTTTTGGACCGGCAAATTGTAATGTGGGGGGGGCCCCCCCCCCGGGAAAAAGGCCCCTATTTTCAAACATTTTTCGCACTCGTTTCAAGTGGGGCCGATAAATTTTTTGTTTTTTTAAATGGAAAAGGAAATTTTTTTTTTTCCTTTTTTATTGCCCCTTTTTAGCGAGAAAAAAAAAACTAAGTTTCAACATTTCGCGGGGGAAGTTTTTACCCGGGGCAAAAAGTGGGGGAGTTTTAAAAAAGGGGGGGCTCTTTGAATAAAAAAAAACCAAAATGCCCCTACGTAAAACACTTTTTAATTTGGGAAAAAAAATTAAAATTTGACCAGGTAAAACTTATTGTCAAATTTGGGTTGTGTTGCCCCCTTGGGGCCCAAAAATTTTTTGCCTTCCCCCGGGGAAGGGGGGGAGGGGAAAAAAATAAAAAAACGGCGAAAATTTACCCTTTTTTTTTCCCTTTTTTTTTTTCAGAATTTTTTAAATAATTTGTTTTTTCCCTAAATCAAAATTTCCCCTTTCAAAAAAACAGAATTGCTTTAAAAAACACGTGGGGGCATATTTGAAGAAAAAGATAGATTGTTTTGCCGTTTTTTAATCAGTCGGAAGTCAACCGGGAAAAATTTTGGGGTTTGGGGGGTTTTGGCCCTGAAAAGGGGGGCCGTTTTTGGGGGGGTGGGGGGTGGGGTGCGGGGGGTAGATGAGGAGAGGTTCTATCCCCCCGAAAAACCCCCTTTTCAGAGTTTACGCCCCCCGGCGGGTTTTTTTAAGGGCGTTTGGGGGCCCCGGTCCATAGCAGTGGGGCGGTCTTCCTCTTGCATGCCTCAGTTAGGTGGGCATGCATCTCTGAATCAACGTTTTCCAAGGGAAAACTCTTTTGAGTTAAAGCCTCTGGGTCTCTTTTGTTTGATGAGTCCGGAAGATTACTTTCCACCCCAACCTCTACGAGCGAGGGGGACGGGAACGGATGGGGGGGGCTTTTGGTGATACCCCTGGATGTTGTCACGAAGGACTTTTTTTTGGGTGATCCCCCTTGGGCGCCACCCCTTTTCCCCAATCCCTTTTTTTTCCTCCTTTTTTTGCCACGTCCAGACATTTTCTTTTGATAATTCAGTTAGGTAAAAAATGCTCGAAAGACAAGCGCGCACGGGTTTTAAAAGGGTTTAAGAGCTTTTTTCATGTTGACACTGGACCCCTTGGATTGGTCCCATAGAACGGCGTTTTCTTTTTTTATTGTTCGGAAGGGTGCTTATGATTTTGGTCGAATTCTCCAATTCCAGGGGTGACACGTTGACTCGTAAACCACTTACTGGCCTGATCTAATCGTCGATTCCTAAATTACTAATCGTTTTTTTTTTTTTTTGTTTTTTTTTTTTTTTTTTTGTTTTTTTTTGCTTTTTTTTTTTTTGTTTTGTTTTTGTTTGTTTTTTTTGTTTGTTTTGTTTTTACATTTTTTTTTTTGTTTTGTTTTTTTTTTTTTTTTGTTTTTTTTTTTTTGTTGTTTTTTTTTTTTTTTCGATTTTAAAAAAAAAAAAAAAAACAAAAAACAAAAACACATAAAACTATTCTTGTTTTTTAAAGATTTTCTGAGATTTAAAGAATAAAAAAATAAAAAAGAAAAAAAGTTTTAATTCCCAAAAGGATTTCTTTTCAAGATTTTTTCCGGGGAAAAAACCCTTTGTTTTGCCAACCAAAAAAAGGCCAGGGGCTTATGTGGGTCTAGTGGTTATGGGGGGACAAATCGCTTTCAGATTGGAAAGGTTCCCTGGGTTTCCGGAGCCCCCCGCCTTTTCGGGGCCCAAAAAGTTGAATCCTTTGGAAAAAGGCTCCCTTACTCACATTTCTCTCCACCGTTTTCTTCAGGTGTTAAAATGGGTACCTTGCCCCTTTAATAGCGTTTTTTGTTCTTTGTCCGAAAAATTTGTTAATAAACGCCCTAAAACAGGGGGGGTCATGGGTCCCGGGCTCCTACAGTTTAAAATGGGTTTCTGTTGACCAGGGACCCTTAAAGCGCATTAGCCCATTTGGTTTGGATATTTGCGTTAATTTTTTTTAAACTTCAATGTTTTTTCCCCCCGATTTTTCTTTCTCTCTCCTTTCCCTTTTTTTCCCTCCTCCCCCTCTTTCCCTCCCCCTTCTTTTCCCCCTTTTTTTTCCCCCCTTTTTTCTTTCTCCCCCTCCCTCCCCCCCCTTTTTTTTCCCCCCCCTTTTTTTTCCCCCT
>NW_027627084.1:0-5514 GCF_034508935.2 Berghia stephanieae
TGTTTTTTAATATTTTTTTTTTTTTTTTTTTTTAAAAATATTCAATTGAAAATTGATAAATAGATTGTTTGGTTTTTTTGACATTTTTAAAACACATGAAAGAAAAAGGGCGCTTAAGGTTGCCATAAATTTAATAACCAAGAAATTTTCAAGGCCAAAAAAATTAATACAAATTTTTACAAAAATTATATTGTTTCCAGGTTTATTTTAACAATTTTGAGCTTTGACGTTATTAAAAATTAACGTAAGTAGTTATTTGGGGCCTCAAAGAAAGAAAAGTCCATTTAGAATTTTAATACAAACGGGTTGGTAATTTTTGTTTTCCCCTTTCATTTAAGGGATGGCTTAAACCAAATTCTAAAAAAACCTTTGGTCAAAGAAAAATTTTTGTGTCATTTAAATGGGATACGTTCTTTACCTTTTAAAAAAAATTAAGATTGCTAAAAAGTGATGATTTTTTTATTTATTCAAGGTTAATTCTGATTTTACAATTAGAACCGGGAAAGAAGAGGCCTGTTTAAAAATTTGGGGGGGAATTGGGGGTTTTGGGGGGAATTTAAAAAAACCCGCAGAAGAAATGGGTCCAAGGTTTATGGTAGGGAAAAAATTTTAGGTTTCCGAAAAGGCGTTTGGAGGAAAAAAGGGGAATGAGTTTTCCCTTTAATGAGAAAAATTGTTTGGAGAATAAAAAATAAAGTGAGAGAGCTTGGTTGTTTTTTTATATTAGAAAATAGCATAGTTTAGATTTTATTGAAAATAAAAGGTATTAAAAGTAAAAAAAAAAAAAAAGAATTGGTTGGGGTTTAAAAATAAATTGGAAAATTTTAAAAAAAACAAAGGGAAAAAAAGTTTATTTTTAAAATTTTAAAGGGGGTTTTAAAATTATTTAATGGTATTAAAAAAAAAAAGTTTGTGTTAAAAAAAGAAAAAAAAAGGGGAAATAAAAAAATTTAAAAAAAACTAAAAAATTTAAACGATGAAGCCCCCAAGGGTTAAGGTCAAAAAGCCTTTTTAAATTAATCTGTTGGCGTTAAAAATTTTTTTTTGAAAAAGGGGCGTTTGAAAAATGATTTTCCTTAAGCCATTCCCAAAAAATTTTGAATAGAAAATTATTTCGAAAAGGCCCAAAAATATAAAAAAGAGGGCCCAAATTTTCTTCGGTAAAACATTAATGGATTCATACCCGGCAACGGCGGCCGGTTAAAAAAAATCAATAATAAAATTTTAGGGTTAAAACTATTGCCGTGAAGAATGTAAGAAAAGAAAATTTTTTTTTTGATCCGGCCCCGGTTTTTAAGGGGTGGGTTTTGAAGGGGGGGTGAAAGAATGGGGGAAGAAGGAGGAAAGGAAGAAGAAGGGAGGAGGAAAAAAGAATTTTCCCACCATACTTTTAAAGAACAAGGGAAAAAAAAAGGGGGGGAGCCATTCTATCTAAAAAGGTCCCCTTTTACCCCCTTTTAAAAGTTTTTTTTTTTTTTTTTTTTTCCCCTTTTTAAATTGGCTCATTTAGGGCAACCTCTATTTTTTGGTTTTTACAACAATCCCTTTAAACAAAGGCTAAAATAAAGGCGAAAAAAGTTTAGGTCTCCCCCTTCATCTCTGCCAGCCCCCACCACGGAAAACACCATTTTAAACTTGACTTGAACGTGCCCAAAGGGGTTTTTACAAGGGTCCAAAGCCAACCCCCAACACTTATCATGTAAGCCCAGCCTTTACATTCTGTTGGCGATTTTAAATTTTTTTTTTTTGGGAAAAACAGAGCAACGCTGTTCTAAATCGAATATAAATTTTTTTCCCTTTAATGTCCACCTTCACTCAAAAGTTTTTGGGACACTGGGCAAAATTCGGGCAGTGACGAAAAAGGCTCTCCCAAAAAAATATATATCAAAAGTAGGTGCAGATTTTAATTTCCCCCGGGGAAAAAACATTCAAAGTGTGATGTCACGCCGACGGAAAACCGGGGGCCATTTTGGGTTCTAAACAAAGAAAATCAAAAATTTTTATTTTTTTTCATGCGGCTAAAAAATTTTTCATGTCCCTTTTGTGATCAGAAGGTGAAAAAAGTCAAAAGAAAAATTTTATTTTTTTTTTCTCCCGGGATAACCTGAAATGCTGGGCCGGAAAAACTTTTTTCATACGGGGGGTCCGCCATTGTTCCGTATTTTAGGGGCCAGTGTTACAAATTTAACCATGCTCTTAGGAAGAAGTGACTTTTTCAAACTGTTGAAGACATTTTTCCAATCTTTTGGATGTTTCTGGAGGAAAAATAGAATTTTCCCAGCCGGGTTTTCTTTTAAAACCTGATACAAAGGAAAATAAGGTGAGTAAAAAGCTTTTTCCAGGGACCAACTATGCGGCACTGGGCACTCAAACCCAGGTACTTCTGATCCAAAGGGCGGGGGGTCAAAACCTTACCTTACCTTTAAAAACCGAAAAAAAATAACATTGCAAAATTTCAAATTTGGGGCCAAGAATTTGAAGCGGGAAGACTGGTAATCGGCCTACCCCTTTTACCGATAATCCCAATACCCCCCCGGGGGATCAAACGGGGGAAAGTCAATTAAATTTGGCTCAGCAAATAAATGGGAAAATAGGGGGGGGAAACGATTGGGGTTGGTAGTGGGGAGAAAGGGGGGGGTTTGGTGGAGAAACCCCTGAACCCCAGACATAAAAAGGGGGATCGTTTAGATCCAGACCAAATCAAAGACTGCATTTTGTATACGGGCCCCTTTTTCCCCGGGTTGTTAACTCGCCCATCATCTTGGGAAAATGATAATTGTTTGACTGATTTGTTTTTTCATTGGTATTGGTGTATCCATTACCCACGCCCAATTCAGTACCCGTTTAAACCTGTCTTCAATGCTGTAATCCCCCCCGACCAGTGATTTGAAAGTGAAAGGAAATCGGGTTCAGCCCGAAAAATTATCATCCTTTTTTCATGATATATATATAAAAAAAAATTAAAAATTTTTAAATATAATATATATATATATATATATATATAAATATAAATTTATTTATGAGCCAAGGGCAAAAGGGGCCCGTTCCGATACCCCGTGTTAATAAAATTTGATTTTTACTTAATTATGGGTTGTTTTTGGGGTTAATGCTTTTTTAAAAAAATTTATAATATGAAGAAAAGATTTTTAAAAAAATAGCCCCCAAAAAATTTTGTCCCCCCCAAAAATAAATAAAAAAACTTTAAAGTAAAATTTGAATGCCGGGTTTGGGGATGTGCTTAAAACGAGGGCAAAACCCTCCCCCTTTATAGAAAACGTTTAGAAATTTAAAAGTGTGATTTTGCTCACATGATTGAAATTTCTAAGAGTATAAAATCAAAATTTTTTTTTTAAAAAACCCCTTTTCAGTTAAAAAACAAACTGATTTAAATTTTTATATAGAGGTTTCGTAAAAAGTTGGGGATTGCGTGTGAACCCTTTTGGGGTCCCCAAACACAGCACAATACTAAGAATCGACACGAAAAATTTTAAAACTCAATTTAAGGTTATAAAATGTTTTTTTTTGAGAAAAAGGCTAGATTTTTCCCTTTTGAACTCAAATCTTGGGGTAAATGTAAATTTCCCTTTTTCTGGGTATTGGGTTTATTGGGTTTTGGGGTCATTTTACAAAAGCAAAACGGCATCTTTAACACCTGGAAAATTTGTTTCGTTAAAAGGCGATTCCAAATTTTATCCACCCTTTTTACCCGCCTTTTTAATGCAGCACTTTTATTTTTCCTTTCCAGCTTGGCTCCCCTTTCAGAAAAGGTAAAAATTGAACTTTTGGGTCCCTCGGGAATTTTTTCATTGTCACAACAACACTTGAATTTTTATTACAAAGTGCCACCAAAAAAAAATGTTTTTTATCTGTTATTTCTATTTACAAATAGGGTATTAAAGACCCTTCATCTGAGACTGTGTTTTGGAAAACAATTAACAATTTTCCCTTTTAAAATTCCCTTTTTTTTTTGTTTCAGGGGTTTTTTTTATAATCAAAAAAAAAAGACAAAACTAAAGCTTTTGGGACAAATCCAATAAATAAAAGGGTTTTTTAAAAGAAATTTATTTGTTTACTATTAACACACAAAATTACTACAAAAAAAGCAGATTTGAGCAAGTGGGGTTTTTTAATCGTCGGGTTACATGAATTCTTTACCATGGCTGATTTTTATCAAAGAGTTTGTGTCCCTTCCGGGAAACTTTTTGAAAAAAACCATTGGTGTAAAGGGTTAAATGTCACAGTTGACATTTAAATTTTTAACGTTTCAAATGTATTTCTTTTAAAAATGTTCTTCAAAGCTTAAAAAGGGCATTAAAATTCCATTTTAACAGACTGTATTAAAAATTTGTTCAGTAACTATTTTTTGATTTATTGGGGGAAAAATTTGCGTTGTAGCCCCGGTTTTTGCCCCAAAGTAATAGCAACCCAATAGTTTTAACTAATTTCTAATTAATTTTTCCTTTTTTAAAGGTATTTGTTTTTTAACATATTTTGAATTAAATTTAGAAAAATTTTGGGCTGTTGGTTTGGGGATGGCCCATCTGTTTTGGGGGTTTAATTATCCCTTTTTTTTGACTAATAAAAAGATATGTATGGACAAAAAGGTGTTTTGGGTGTTGCTTGTACATAAGAAAAAAGCAATGTTTCACCGGCCCTTATGTCCCCCGGGTTAAACTTTCAAAATGCCTTTTTTCCCCATGTAAATTTCTATTTTTGAAGTCTTTTTTTTTCTGAAATATTATTAAATTCCATTTTTACCTGAAATTTTTACACTGGTTTACTAAATTAATTTATATTGTCGAAAATTTCAAATTTGGGATTGCCCTTTTGACATAAGTAATGGGGCATCCCTTTTAATGTCACAATTTACCCAATGTCGCTAAAATAAGATCTCGATGGCCCCTTGACAAACCTCTGGGTAGCGGTTTTTTTCCAATCCCCCTGATCAACCTTTGATGTCCCAAAAACAGAGAATAAGGGGGCGCCCTCTTATTCTTTTTTCCCCCAAAATGAAACAAAAACCCCTGATGTTTTTTCAGAGTTCAAGGGAACGAGAAGTACTTTCAAGCAATCAAAAAAACTCATGAAAAAATGTTATTTATTTTTGGGGGGGTAGAAAAAAAATTGTGTTTTTAACACAAAAACAAAAATTTCATTTTACTGTTAATAGGGGGTTGTATTGACATTGGACTCAAAAATTTTGAGCAACCCTAAAATATCACAGCTCTTTAAAAAAATTTTCCCAAATTTTTAAAGTCCCGATGCGACCCGAACTTCAAGCCATTATCCCCGGGGGCTCTTTCCCAGTAAAAAAATATGGGACGAAAAATGATTGGGTATTTTAAAAAAATAATACGCCGATCACTTTTTTTCACCCAACTCATAAATTTAAAAAAACAAAACCGACCCGGGCAATCCTTTTATTTTAAAAAAAAACACGTCATCCCCCTGACAGTCCACAAGTGCTATCCTGATATCAAAACCACCATTTAAAAAACCCCACCCATTCCCCTC
>NW_027627085.1:0-5517 GCF_034508935.2 Berghia stephanieae
TTTTCCAGTATCCCTTTTTGTTTCCTACCCCTTTTTTTAATTATTTTGAAAATTTTTGTTTACCCTGATAGAAAAGGGAAAATCGCAAATTTTTCCCGTTTGTCTCAATTTTTTAAATCCTTGCTCAACTTTATAAAAAATATAATTAATGGAGTTGGGGAAATTTTTAAACCCCCAAAAAGACTCAATTAATTGCCCCTGAAATTCCTTCCTTCAGCTTTAAATTAAAGGGGGCAACAGACAAAAACCCAAGGGTTTAAATTTGGGAAAAAATAAAAAAAAAACACTGGACGTTAAAACCCTTAAAAGTTGGTGTGTTTTTGGGAAGAAAAACAAAAAACAAATTTAAATTTTTTTTCTACAAAAAAAAATCTGTTCAAAAAGTATGGGGGGTGATATAAAAATTTTAAAAAATTTTTTAAAAATAAATATTGTAATACACGTGCAGGGTCTCCTGAAATTTTTGGGGGGCACTTTTTTTTTAAATTTTAAAAATTTTTAAAAAATGATATTTAAAAACAAAACCTCAAACATTTATAAGGGAGTAAAAAATTGTTAAAAGATCGATATAAAAATTGTAATTATTTACTGAATATTTTAAATTTTTGGTTATAAAAAAGTAAAACTCGATTCGTTTAAAAAGGGGCGATTTTCTCAAAAGATTTGGACGCCGGGGGGTTCGTAGCATGAATAATTTAAACTCTTACAATTGAAATCCCAATATTTAATTTTCAGTGTTTTATTTAAAATTAAAAAAATTTTTTATTAAAAATACTATCCCAGCTGGGGGGTATTTTTATTTATTTTAGTGTAGGTGTGGGATTTGCAATTAATCTAATTTTTTCCTTAAATAACTATAATATTATTTTGGAGGGTATTTTGATAGTTTTTTTAAAACCTTTAATATTTTAAAATGATTGAATCCTATCTCCCTTTTATCTTGTCTCAAATTTTAATGGGCCCACAAATTTTTTTTTTATTGACTTTCGCCGACGCGTGCTTCCTTATTTGCAGGTCAGGTAACCTAAATGTTTTTGGGCTTATTGTTGTAACGGAAAATACTCCCCAAACTAACTCAAAATATTATAGTTTCAATACATCAATGTTTAATCCAGCCCTTAATTTCATTTGTTTAATCAACATGCAAATATTAGTAGCAAGTCGGCTTCTGTCGATATCTATCTATCTATCTATCAAATCTACTATTCTATCATCTATCTTTACCTATCTACCATCTATCTATCATCTATCTAACTATCTACATCATCTATCTATCTAAATCTATCCATCCATCCTTTCCATCCATCCATCTATCCATCCATCTATCTATCTTCTATCTATCTATCTATCAAATCTATCTATCATCTATCTACTATCTATCTATCTATCTATCTATTTATCTCAAATCGATCTATCTCACCATGTGTGTGCCTGTGTGTGTGTTTTGTGTGTGTGTGTGTGGTGTGTATGTGTATGCCTCCTATATTTTTATACGAAAAAGCGAATTCTTTGCTTAGTCCTTAGTATGGGTTTGGAAGCTGTAAATAAGAAAGTTCCCCAGTCTTTTTTCCCGTGACCCTTTCTTCAATCATTGTCCCAACCAGCAGCTAGCCGTAGCCTTAAATGCCCCCCGGTCCCAAGCATAGAGAATACAGGACTAGTCTGTGGTCCCAAGCCCTTTTCCCAAACTTACGCATTATCATCGAGGGGTCGATATTTCATTTAAAAACCATTTAACCCGTCAAGACGCGAAGATTCCAATAACAACAGACAATCTACATCGTGTCGTCTTGGTGGACAAGATCTACTTTTTTTTTTCTTTATCGCTGCCCTTTTTAACTTTCTTTCTTTTTATTTTTTGTTATTTTTTTTTTTTTTTTTTTTTTTGGCTTTTTTTTTTTGTTTGTTTGATTTTGGTAGTGGAGTGGTATTTGGTACTAGGAGTAGAAGTAGAAAGGTGTAGTTGTAGTGGTAGTATAGTAGTATAGAAGTAGTAGTAGTAGTAAGTAGTAGAGTAGTATGTTTTGATGGTGGTGGTGGGTGGTGGTAGTAGTAGAAAAGTAGTAGTAGTGTATTTGTAGTATTTATAGTAGTAGTATTTGTAGTAGTAGTTTGTTGTTGTTGTTTGTTTTTGGGTTGTTTGTAGGGAAGAGGAGGAGTAGCAGTAGTGCGTAACAGCTTCAATGACAGAAATTATAATGACAGTGCCCAGTTGTAACATAGGTTACAGGTCGCCTCGACAAAAGATATTAAGTCACCGGCGAAACCAATACCAAAAAGTGAATAATAATTTGAAATTATCAGAAATGAGACGTTTTTCATTTTTGACACTTAAAAAAAAAAAAAGAAGTTTTTTAGTTTTTCCGTTGTTGTTTTGTTTTTTTTGTTTGTTTTTTTTTTTGTTTTTTTTTTGTTTTGTTTTTGTTGTTTTTTTTTTCGTAAAGCCGAATAGTTTTACCTAAACAGGCCCAAGACTCTAGTTACTGCTAATAGGACCTTGGTATGAAATGCGACTCCAAATGCCGCTCAATCTATTACTGTGGCTGGTGACATTGGATTAAGGATGATTAAATCTTAATGAAGATAAATTCCCCCGCCTTATGTTGTGGTATGATAATATCAGCCGGTTTAAAACTTTAATCCCGGATAATTTTTAACTTAGTTATCGTGTTTTCTTTGGGAAATGATGCGTTAATTTTGATTCTTTGATTTATTGGCGTCCCCGTCCCTTGGATAAGTAGTTTATAGTAACACATCTGTTTCACGTTTACCTTAAATGAGATCCACGAGTATGTAGTTTGTATCCTAAACCCCCCGAACCCCCCCCCCCCCCCCCCCCTCCTTTCCCCTCTGATTGATTTCCTTTTGACAGCCTCTGTTTTCTTTATTTTTAGATAATGTTATGAATGCTTAAGAACTCACTATGCATGAGACGAAAACATTGGAAAAGCGGAGAGCTTTTTCAAGTGATTTAAGAATTATTTCCATAACATCAATGAACGAAAAAATTTTGGTTGTCAGACCCTGAAATTAGGTACACGTCGTCTGGATGAATATGATAGAGATTATTTTTTCTTTTAAACAACGCTCGTGAGTTCAATCGTCTATTAATAAGATGATTGCCAGGTCAAACTTTTTACTCATTATTCTTCTGTTTTTTATTTCATAATCACTTGTCTCAACGGTGTCGACGGCACTAACTGCTGTTAGATGTAAAAAAAGAGACTCGATAGTACAGATAACCTAGTATTATTCATTTTTGTAATTCTTTAATATTTAATAATTAGGTTTAGATAAATTATGGCAATGTAGGTGGTTATTATAATGATAAAGCCGCATCACAGCTTGTTGTAATGAATGATGAATGGTGAGTCCCGTGAGGTCTGTGTGTGTGTGGGGTGTGTGGGTGTGTGTGTTTTTGTTTGTAAATAGGGATTGGGTGTGTGCTGGCAGATTGGAATGATTGGGGAAGTTAATATGTGTGCTGTACATAACACATTTTTGAAAAAAAAAAACCCAAAACTAATATGGCCCGAAAATATTTATGGCTTAGACCATCTATCTACATCAAACTTCGATTTTTTGTCCAAAATAATTACAGTCTCTAAACGGAATGTTCTTTGACCTGATAGATTTGTTTTAAAAATAGCAGCTTTTGGGAATAAATGGGATACTACTTTTATTAAATTCGAATTTAAAGCAAAAGTTTTCTGGCCAATTGTAAAAGGCGTGGCTCAGCGGCGTGGTCTTTGCTTCGTAACTGAAAAGGTACCGAGTTCGACTACCCGTCGCCCTGTGTGGTCTTGAGCAAGTCACCTAAGTCCTTAAATTCTTAGCTCACTTTGCGGGGGCTGCATTGCGGGTGACGCCTGGGTTTTCTCCAGTCTTTTCCCTTGGAATTGATCCCAAGAAAAATTCCCCCTTAGGGCTGAATAAAAGGAATAGATTATTATTATTATTTAAATTTTTATTTTTATTATTATTAATTATTCATTATCATTATTATTATTTTTATTATTATTATTATCATTACATTATATTTTTATTATTATATATTATATATTATTATATATTAATTTTTATTTTTATTTGTATTATTAAATTACCATTATCAATTATTTTATTTATTATTATTATTACTATTTTATTAATATTATTATTATTATTATTATTATTATTAATAATTATTATTATAATTATTATTATTATTATTATTAATTATTATTATTATTATTATTATTTTTATTATTAGTAGTATTTTTATTAATATTTTGTAAAACAAAAATTTAAAAAATAAAGTTTTTTTTTGTAAATAGAAAGACTGAGAGTTGCTGGTAGAAAATTAGCCAGGACTTATACATAATAAATTTAGTTTCTAGCTGAATTGGATTTTTTAGATTAAAGAAAGGTTGATGAAAGATTGTTCCTGACCTGGGATGAAAGCCCCGACAAAACAATGAACCGGTAGTGTGACTGTGCCCTCAAAGTTATTTTGATGTGTTGTTATTTCGAGTCAGGAAATTATTTCACCAATGGCATCTAAATTTGAACTTCAATAATATTAATATAATAATGAAACGATGAAAATTACATTGCACAATGCAATGGTGCTTTAGTTTCATGAATAATGTCTCTTCTTACATGTTAAGTGTTCTATTACTTTGGTGCGCACGTTACGTGGATATTATGATATTTTAAAAATTCAAAACCCCTTTTTTTTTTTTCTTTTTTATTTTGTTTGTTTTTGTTTTGTTTTGTTTTGTTTTTATTGATTTTTTTTTGTTATTGTTGTTTTTGTTGTTTGTTTTTGGGGTGTTTTGTTTTTTGTTTGTTTTTAGATTTATTTTATTTGTTTTGTTTTCGTTTTTTTTTTTTTTTTTTTTTTTTTTTTTTTTTTTTTTTTTTTTGTTTTTTTTTTTGGAAGTGGTTGGAGGTTCTATTATTTTTGGGTGTTTTTTGTTGTTTTTGTTTTTTTTTTCTTGGGTACATTTCTGGGGGGTTTTTAAAAAATTATTTTTTTGTTTGTTTTTTTTTTCTTTTTTTCTTTTCCTTTATTTTTACATTAATTTCTCAAACCCGATGCCCCGGTCCTGTTAGAGAGTATCCGTATATTATTATGGTGTATGCGTGTGCGGGCGCGCACCCCGTGCGTGCTTGCTTTGGGTGTAAACTATGAAATATTTTTTGTAGGTATATTATCATATAATGAGCACGTACGTGCGTTGCGTCGTTCAAAGCTTCTATTCCGTGCCTATAGATAGTAGCAGATGACGCACTCAGGCCTTTGTTATTGTTTTTGCCATCCCCCGTTTGTGAGTTTGTTCTCACTAAACTGTATTAACCAGACTTAAAAGTTTCATGGTTACACAGAGTTTGTTGTTGGTCCGTTATACTTCCGGATGGCAAAGTTGTGAACTCCTTGCCAAGCGCATTCTATCTAATAGGATTATCCATTATCGTATGATCCTCTTCGTTTGCCCCCGTCTCGTGCGTTTACAATAAATGCAATTTTACCCC
>NW_027627086.1:0-5513 GCF_034508935.2 Berghia stephanieae
AAAAGAAAAAGAAAATGTATTTGTACCAGCCGAGAATTAATCTACATGAGTGGGGAGTGGGAGGGGAGGTATTTTGTTACTCCGAAGTAACTTAAGAATTAGATAAATCTCTTTATATCTCCTTAGAGAGACCCACCCCCCCCCCCCCCCACCCCAAACAACCCACCACCCCCCCCCCCCCACCCCGAACTTTCCAAATTATCTCCCAGTAGAAGCCGATCCTTTACTCGGTAATTTTTGTATTACGTAGACAAAGGAAACAAAGCCAAACTCATAATTTACTTACGCCTTTTAAGACCTTGTCTTCTCTGATGCAATTATTGGGGCACGTCTCCGGGTTTATTACAGACAAAGTCTTTGTGAAATATAGCACACTTGTATCTGTTTAATTTAAAAGAATAAACATAGATATTTGAATCATCTAAAGCCGTTTGATTATTAGTTTTTATTAAAGAAATGTTTAATCCTTTACCGCCAAAAACCTCACACTATGACATTATTTTTTCCGAGAAAAGACCAGAAAAATGTAAGAAAGACAGATGCATAGCCTTTTTTCTAAGACACAACTGTAGTAGTCAAAGTGTTGATAAAAACATGTAAAGGGAATTAATCCTTGGTATTTGTACACCCTATGTTATATTCTTGAGTTGCATCCCTTGAACAACACAATGGTTACCGTTGGTTTGTCAGTTCATTACATCAACTATGCGCCGAGCGAGAATCGTACCCAGGACCTTATTATTATTATTATTATTATTATTATTATTATTATTATTATTATTATTATTATTATTATTATTATTATTATTATTATTTATATTATATCATTATCATTATCATATATAATATATATAATAATAATAATAAAAATAATAATAATAAATAATAATAATAATAATAATAATAATAATATATAATAATAATAATAATAATAATAATAATAATAATAATAATAAATAATAATAATAATAATAATAATAATAATAATAATAATAATAATAATAATAATAATAATAATAATAATAATAACAATAGTATCACACTGTTACCTTTCAATGTGGGCTTTTAAGGTAGGTGTGAAATAGATGCCCGCTGGACCATATGTCTTCATGGTTTTGTGCTGGTTTACTTCTGCTCGATACAGATCATTATTTTGGTCAGTCTCGCGAGCCGCCTGAAACTCATCAACAGACAAGTTTCGCAAGGCTCCAAGACGGGACATGCTGCCTATAGCGAGAACAGTCATTAATGTGTCTCGAACTCTGGAGGTATCAGCCCATGTGGAATCGTCCGTCAGGCTTTTCAACAAGTCTTTTGTTGGGAGGTCTGTGCTGAGGTCTTTGTCCTCAGGCCATGCTCGCATTTTATCTGTTAAAGTTTTATCTTCAATCTTGGCAAAAGTTCTTTGAAACTCTAGGAAGGCTGTGCTGAGTGATCTTATAAGACTTGGATCCACCGTCGTCTTCCTTCTACAGGCTCCTAAATAATGGAAGGCCATCTGAGGTTCGTCTATAGTAAACTTATTCCTGGCCGTCACATATATCTGGGGGGGAAAATAAGAAAGAAAAGAAAAAGAATATGTATTTGCACTAGAAGAGAATTAATCTACATGAGTGGGGAATGGGAGGGGAGGTATTTTGTTACTGTGAAGTAACTTAAGAATTAGATAAATCTCATTTCTTTATAGAGACACCCCCCCCCCCCCCGAACTTTCCAAATTATCTCCCAGTAGAAGCCGATTCTTTACTCCGTAATTTTGTGTTATCTAGACTAAGGAAACAAAACCAAACTCATAAATTACTTACGCCTTTTAAGACCTTGTCTTCTCTGATGTAATTATTGATGAACTGAACATTTCATATGAACCATTTTTTTAGACAGCCTTTATAAAGCCTTTACCACCCCGCCAATTTACAGAGAATTACAATTAGTATACCATCTGTTTGGAATTTCAGCAAAATAAATGAACTTAACTTCAATTTAAATTTTCCAGCAATATATAAATATATATGAGCTGTTTGACGAAACTTTCTTCCACGGCCGACTATATGTTCCCAGGGAGTGAGATGCAGTTCAACGTTGGTTTGTTGTCATAATAAAAGAAAAGAAATGGACTGTATAGGCTATTCGAAAATAAGGTCTTTGTCCTCAGGCCATGCTCGCATTTTATCTGATAAAGTTTTATCTTTAATCCTGGCAAAAGTTCTTTGAAACTCTGGGAAGGCTGTCCTGAGTGATCTTATTAGACATGGATCCACCGTCGTCTTCCTTCTATAGGCTCCTAAATAATGGAAGGCCATCTGAAGTTCGTCTATAGTAAATTTATTCCTGGCCGTCACATATATCTGGGGGAAAATAAGAAAGAAAAGAAAAAGAAAATGTATTTTACCAGACGAGAATTAATCTACATGAGTGGGGAGTGGGAGGGGAGGTATTTTTTTTACTCTGATGTAACTTAACAATTAGATAAATCTCTCTTACATTTCTTTACTGAGACAACCCCCCCCCCCCCTCCCCCCCCCCCCCGAACTTTCCAAATTATCTCCCAGTAGAAGCCGATCCTTTACTCCGTAATTTTTGTATTATGTAGACTAAGGAAACAAAACCAAACTCATAAATTACTTACGCCTTTTAAGACCTTGTCTTCTCTGATGTAATTATTGGGGCACTTCTCCGGGTTTATTGCAGACAAAGTCTTTGTGAAATATAGCACACTTTTATCTGTTTAATTAAAAAGAATAAACATAGATATTTGAATAATATAAAGCCGTGTGATTATTAGTTTTTTTTTTTAAAGAAATGTTTACTCCTTTACCGTCACACAGCTCACACTATGACATTATTTTTTCCGAGAAATGACCAGAAAAATGTAAGAAAGACAGGTGCATAGCCTTTTTTCTAAGACACAACTGTAGTAGTCGATGTGTTGATATAAACTTATAAAGGGAATTAATCCTTGGTATGTGTACACCCTATGTTATATTCTCGAGTTGCATCCCTTGAACAATACAATGGTTACCGGTTGGTTTGTCAGTTCATTACATCAACTATGCGCCGAGCGAGAATCGTACCCAGGACCTTATTATTATTATTATTATTATTATTATTATTATTATTATTATTATTATTATTATTATTATTATTATTATTATTATTACTATTATTATTATTATTATTATTATATTATTATTATTATTATTATTATTATTATTATTATTATTATTATTATTATTATTATTATTGTTATTATTATTATAGCCAAAATATCCAGTAAACCTGCTCAAAGACCAGAAAAATGTCAGAAAGACAGGTGCACCATGTTCATAATTAGTATTGCATACATACCGGGAACTACAGGTGACGACTGTGAGGACTCTACAGAAGGCGAAGCCTGGACGTCGGTCACGATGGGTGGCTCAAAATATGCTCTTGACGTGCTGGGCTCGTCCAATCTTAACTCTTCACTTTGCAAGCATTGTACTGGAATAAAAAGATATAGATGAACTGAACATTTCATATGAAACATTTTTTAGACAGCCTTTATAAAGCGTTTACCACCCCCCCCCCCCCCCTACTCCCCCCCCCACCCCCCTCTCCTCCTCTTCCTCACCCTCGCCCAACTTTTTTCACATCACTGTACCTGCTCCAATGGCTTGTAATCCTTTATATATAGTTTTGTCGTGAGATTTGGCCGCATACGATTCCCTGTGTACCTGCAAACTGTGATGCATCGCTTCGGATATGGCGGACTGAACTTCTTCAGGTGATTCTCTGTGCTGAACCACGAAGAGAAAGAAAACACACCAAAAAAATCAAAAATCAACAGAAAAAGTATTTGTGTGCTCGGCTTTGTGTTGGTTTCTTTTTCTTTTTTTTTTTTTTGTTTTGTTTTGTATTTTGTTGTTTTATTTTTCGTGCGTTTTTTTAAGGGGGGGGGGTTGTTGTTATTTGTTATTTTCCTTGTCTTTTCTTTTTTTTTTTAACCGTCTACTCGGGATTCTGATTAAGAAAGAAAAATAATACATAAATAAAGATAGAACAGATAGAAACAATTATATGCTAGACATATTAACAACGCTTTCAAACATTGAATACTTACTGCAAAGGCCACGCTTTTTCTCTCATTTCAGTGGCCGAGATTTTGGTGAGGCGTCTAAAAATGATTCCAGCATGGCTTGATGTCAGCTGACGGCCGGACGACGTGCAAAACACCCATTTGGATTGCACTGGTCTTTTATCTAAATACCTGAAATAATTGTTTTAAAACACAAACCAAAAAAAAAAAATATTAAAGAATCAATAATCCCATGAGTTGGCAAATTCTATTGACGATTATCTTCAAGTATTAACATTATATAAATAATAATAATAATAATAATAATAATAATAATAATAATAATAATAATAATAATATAATAATAATAAAATAATAATAATAATAATAATAATAATAATAATAATAATAATAATAATATAATAATAATAATAATAATAATAATAATAATAATAGTATCACACTGTTACCTTTCAATGTGGGCTTTTAGGGTAGGTGTGAAATAAATGCCCGCTGGACCATATGTCTTCATGGTTTTGTGCTGGTTTACTTCTGCTCGATACAGATCATGATTTTGGTCAGTCTCGCGAGCCGCCTGAAACTCATCAACAGACAAGTTTCGCAAGGCTCCAAGACGGGACATGCTGCCTATAGCGAGAACAGTCATTAATGTGTCCCGAACTCTGGAGGTGTCAGTCCACGTGGACTCGTCCGTCAGGCTTTTCAACAAGTCTTTTGTTGGGAGGTCTGTGCTGAGGTCTATCGCTATGCCAAGAAAAAAAAAAGTAAAGTAAACAGAAAGGAGATAAAATCAATAACGCCTCAATTTGATCGTCTTTGATTGTATTTGATTGTATTTTATTCTTATTTATTTATTTATTTATTTATTTATTTATTTATATTTATTTATTTATCCATTGATTGATTGATTGATTTATTTATTTATTTATTTATTTATTTATTTATTTATTTATTTATTATTTATTTATTTATTTATTTAATTAATTTTTTGTTTGTTTGTTTTTGTTTTGTTTTGTTTTGTGTGGCTCGATGGAGTGGAAAGGAATTGAAAATGTATCAATGGATAATTACCTTTCGTTGTTTTATTTATTTCATTCGACCGCATCCTCTTCGATACCCGAAATGGTATGAGGGCGGCAGAAACGGTAGACAGAAGCATCTTTACTTGTGAGGCTAGTTTTTTCTCTGCCAAATATAAAGCACGGGATTCTTCCAGCCATTTAAGAAAATTCTGAAAATAATTTGGAAAAAAACAAAAAAAAAAAAAAAAAAAAAAAACAAAAAAAAAAAATAAAGCACCAATAAAATAAAACGACACCAAACTAAAAAAACAACAAACAAATAAATATCAACAAACAAATTTAAAAAAAAACAATTAAAAATAATCCAGCAACACTTTTTGAACTTTAAAGATAGATTAATGCATTTTTATGTAGAC
>NW_027627088.1:2500-5511 GCF_034508935.2 Berghia stephanieae
TGTTAGATAGTTCAAAATCTGTGAACACTTTTCATTATGTAGGTCACTTTGAGTACATTTGCAATGTGACCATGACCTAGAGGACATGGAAATGTAATATAGATCATTGCCCATTGGCAAAAACTCTCAAACCTTGGACCCTGCGAGATCTTCCTTAAGTCCCAAGTTTGAGAGTTTTTACCAAGATGATGTTCGATATTGAAGGGAAAGTTTTCTGGCCAAATTTTCCACACCCCCCCCCCCCCCCCTCCTAAAAATGGAGCTTTCATATAGAACAATATCCACAAAACGTGCTCAAAGCGCTTTAAAAAGGTCCCTGACCAACACGACACGTAACATGTAGAACAAGACATTACGCCTGTTAAGGGATATTACAATTTTTTTCGACAGAGAGACAACGCTGTGACGCCAGGTATTCATTTACACCTGAGTACGGTGAGAGAATGTGAGTAAAGAGCCGTTTCCAAGCACTCAACTATGCGCCGAGCGAGGCTCGAACCCAGGACCTTCCGAACCTAAAGCGAGTGTCATATTGCAAGACCACATACCGCACAATAAAATACATAATATTTTTTCCAGAATATGATATTCAACTGGTTAGGAGGGAGAATCATTCCCAGATATATTGTGCACAGGGTTTTAAAATTTATATCAGTTATCGTTTATTGTATTAAAACTAATCGAATAAACATTTCAGCAGTTTGTTTGGTGTTTTTTAATCGAAAATTTAATTAAAGTATATTTTGCCCCTGAAATCAACCGATGACCGTGATCCAAAAAACCCATAGCCATGCACATTAACTCCTGCCTATCACTCGAGTAAACAACCCAGACAGATCCTTAGCATCATTCACAAATTTAACACAGATGATTGAAATATATATGTTGTCAAGCATTGCCATGCTATTCCTTTATCATTGTGCATAATAATGTGAGAAATACTCACTCATTGGGCATGACCTATTGTGTGTTTGGCACTTAAAAAGGGTAGCTCGGGCCTTTTCGTTAACAGAAATAAATAGCAAAGGGAACGATGGGGTAAATGGTAGGAAACATTCTGATGGTAAATGCTAAGTTCTGGGCGAACCAGCACGCTCGGATTAGTAGTCTTATTCCTCTCGCCCAGCAAGGCGGCCATCGTTATTCTAAACAAAGAAAATCTTATTTTTATTCTTCATGCTGGCTAGAATTTTTCATACGTCTGTGATCAGAATGTGTCAAAGTCAAAAACATTATCAGATATGTAATGTTTTTTTTTTCCTCTGATACGCTTTTATGCTCGTCGGAGAAATATTTCATAAGGACGTCCCCATTGTTCCGATAGTTTAGAGCCAGTTACTAAGTTACCATGCGTCATTACGAGGGAAGTGCGTTACGAATGTTGAAGCGTATTAGATTCAACAGTCTGATGTCACGTCGCTCAGCAACGGCGATAGCGTGGTTCTAAACAAAGAAAATCGGTATTTTTTATTCTTCATGCTGGCTAGAACTTTTCATATGTCATGTGATCAGAATGTATAAAAGTCAAAACAAGATCATATTTATAATGCTTTTCTCCACTGGATACACTTTTATGCTCGTCGTAGAAATATTTTATAAGGACGTCCGCATGTTCTGATAGTTTAGAGCCAATTACTAAGTTACCATTCGTCATTACGAGGGAAGTGATGTCATGACTGCTGTCATGCGGAGGGGGATCTTTTTTCTAGAAATATCCCAACCCTCTGATCAAACTTCCAAAAGAATTACGGCATTGTTCATCGGAAGATAATTTAAAAAGCATCTTGGGACTTTGTTCTTTTCCAAAATGCGCTCTGGGTCACGTTATTGAATATTGCGCTATAAAATTACTCAAGCCCAAAATCAAATGCAAAATATTCCAGTATTGATTTATTATTAATTAGCCCCTAGTTTTTAAACCAAATGTGTCAATGTGCCACATAATCAGTCGAAGTTGAAAATTTGAATTTGCATTTTTAATTATTTTTTTTTTCATTTTCTGAAAAAATATGCTCCCCAGAGCATTTAATCTGAAGTATGAAGTTATGGTTAGATGAAGGAAAGGTATCCAGCAACTTTTCTCAAATTTCATACTTTTTCCACTTGACCAGCTGTAAAAAATATTTTAAAGTGAAATTAAGCTTTGATATTTCCCGAAGGTGTACAAAAAGGGTTGAATTAATCATTTACGATAAGAACTCATTTTTGAAATAAAAATTGACCTTCTAACTAAACTAGGCAATAAATATCTCAGTTCGAAGCTTTTCACTATCCGACTGATTATGTAATTCACTGTAACAAATATTCAATACTCGCCATATGCGCAGTGATAGTTGTCGTTGGAGTACCATCCACTGTAGCATTGGTAGTACTCAGCATACAATGTCCTAGAGAACAATGAAAATAGCATTTCAAACTTGTTTGAAAATACGAAAATATAAATTTCTAGAACAAGTCCGGATAAGTTAAGACGAATTACTTCAATGCTTGTCTGCTTCTCCTTACTTTTCCTCCTCCTTCTCTTCCTCCTCCTCCCCCTCCTCAGCTTCCTTCTTCTTCTTCTCTCTTCTTCTTCTCTTCTTCTTCTTCTTCTTTCTTCTTCTCCTCATCATCATCATCATTATCATCATTCATCATCACATCATCATCACCATCATCATCATACGCAACCCTTATAAATTTAAAAAATCATGCATAATATATTATAGGCGGGTACAAAACAGAGGCGACTTTTAACTGTTAGAAATAAAAATCCTATCAGAATTAGACGCTAACAACAGAAGCAACCATTAGAAATGATTAAATCCTGCATTCATATTGAGGTGGGTACGAAACAGTTACAGATGTGACTGCAAAAATAACATGAAAATAAATATATGTTACTCACCGGTACGAGAGTAAGAAAAGACCAAGGAACTGTGACCACATACCATATCCTTATGTAGGAGTAGACAACTCGGACTTGGCCCTAAGTACTTAAAGGGTTTAAAATTTTTAAAAATCAATCATAT
>NW_027627089.1:0-5000 GCF_034508935.2 Berghia stephanieae
TTTCACCCTGTCGGTTGGGTTGGTTTGGGGGTTTGGTTGTCGTTGTTGTAAATTGCTGAACTTCTCAACAATACAGCATGGTGTTTACTGTAAATTTTGAAATAACAAATTATGTCCGTGAAGCTGATATCATTACAAGTCAAAAACATTTTTACACCCACAAACCAAACACCCCTCATTATCATCTACACCTGAATCTCAAAATTTCATGGGGACAAACTTTTATTGTCGTTGAAAGTAAACAATTATGTCTGGGAAAAACTGATATCTTGCGATCAAATGTTTTAAAACATCACACCTTCATTATCATTTACACCTGAGTCGAGTTGGGTAAATGTGTTTAAAGTGTCTTGTCTCCCACCACTCACCATGTTTAAATTTTATTGTCATTGGACGTAACAATCTATTTACCTGAACTTGATTTGATATCTTTTCGAATTAAAAATTTTTTAAAACCTGCACAGCCCCATTATCATTTTGCACCTGAGTCGAGTGGGTAATGTGTATAACATTAAATCGCCACCAAAGTTTTAATTGTCATTGGAAATAACAAATAATTTATGTGAAACTTGATATCATCAAGGGTCAAAATGGTTTTACAACCAACCCAACTGTTTTTTTGTTTTTTGTTTTTAAGGTTTTACGGCGCTGCAACACATTTGGGTTTATATCAGCGCCAGTAAAAAGAAGAAAATGGATAGTAAAAAGTTCTAGAATTAAAAATAAAGCACCCAAGAAAAAGTAAGACATAGGGAACGGGGAACAAATAGGATCAGATATAGATTCAAAGAGCATACTCACCAATTGAGATCACCTATAAGTCTCATCCGGACACAAGCATAAAACCAACATAGAGGAAAAACACTCAAATGCTTACATTATACATTCAAAATAACAAATATAATAATACATAACAGAATAGATGATTACACGGAAAAAAAATATCATCTCCCAACAATGACTATGCATATGACTGTTTCCCTCCTAGTTAGGAACTCCGGCCGGGGCCAGAAACAAAACCAAGTAATCTCATTCCAAGACAAAGACAGAAAGCATTTTGGGAAAACAGATATAAGGGATAAAAAGACACAGTATGTACCCCCCCTCCCCCACTATGGGGGGTCAGGAACCCGACCCAGCAACCCAGACTCATGAATCATTTACACCTGATTCAGTTGGGTAGTTTTGTTGAAAGTGCCTTTCCTCCCAAACACAACAGTCACCGCCGCTAAAAGGGTTATTGTCATTTGAAGTAATGAGTTATATGTATTTATGTGAAACTTGACAACATTATGAATCAAAATGGTTTTAAAACATACACAACCCCCATTATCATTTACACGACATGTATTTGACAACTTTACGAGTCAACATGTTTTTGAATTTGTTTGTGATGCTGATATCCTTTAGATTCAACATGATTTACAACTTCGTAGGCACATTCCCATTTATACCCGAGTCAAGTGAAGTAATATTATGTGCAAAGCCCCTTACCTCTCAAGATTACACACCGATCAAAACTAAATTATCATTATTGTCACCTATTCCGCACTGACCATGCTCGAGACCTTTGACATTGTTACATGACCACGTAGTATTTTTGATGGTATGCGTCAAAGTATAACACTCACCGGCTCTGCCTGTCAAGCCAATCGTTCCAACACGCTGTGTAACTTTAAATTTTATTGATCCTATACGTTTAGGTAAAATACTCACAACATCTAACCCGCAAGATGAAACGTACCAGAACACCAAACGATCTATAACCTTAAACATATTATATAGATAGTATGCAGATGACGTCACTCAGGCCTTTGTTATTGTTTTTGCCATCCGCGTTTGTGAGCTGTTCTCACTAAACTGTATTAACCAGCCTATAAAGTTCATGGTTACACAGAGTTTGTGTGTTGGTCCGTTATACTTCCGGATGGCAATGTTGTGAACTCCTTGGCCAAGCGCATTCTATCTATATAATAGTCTGATTGATACATTTTCGTGAGAACTTATCACCCAATTGGCGGTCCATCAATCCTCTGTCATCTAGATATTCAGATACAACAAACAACAACAACAAGAAACAATAAACCACAAAAGCCACAAACCACGAAACCACAAACTATAAAACCGTAATAATATTGGAAAAACCGCTTTGGTTTTAGGAAAACCCGATTTTACAATAAGCCAAAGCAAATATATTATGAGACGTCCTAATATCATTTGTAAAAAAATAAATAAATAAAAAAAACGTAGATCACGATTATTATTTTTTTCTCATGCATTCTGTTTTACTAAAAATAGATTTTGACATGCGATGCATTGATCCAAATGATATTTCTTTATTGCGCAATGTTAAATTCAAGGACAAATCATTGTAAAAAAAAAAACAAAAAAAAAAAAAAAAAAAAAAAAAAAAAAAAAACAACCATAGAAACAAACAACCCCCCCCCCCAAAAAAAAACACATTGTAAAAAAAAAAAAAAAAAAAAAAAAAAAAACAACATAGAAACACAAACAACCCCCTCTCCCCCCCCCCAAAAAAAAAAAAAAACAAACAAAAAAAAACAAAAAACAACAAAAAACAAAAACAAAACAAAACAAAACAACAACAAAAACAAAAAAAAAACAAAAACAAACAAAAACAAATAACACACACACAAAAACAACCACAACAAACAATACATTTACATAAGAAATAACAATAGACGAGGTCGACGTGTACATATATGCAGGTCTGATATCCGAACGCAGTTATGGGCTACTTTAACATTGTTGTAATGACAATATTTGCGTCATTTTTTAAAAAGATTTCCATTACAACGGTAACAATGAGCCCATAATGAATTGGGTTATCAGACCTGCTAATATGGCACGTCAGGCGAGGTCATTAAAGAGGGTATGATAATAAAATTCTTGAAATTCTGAACTCGTTCCCATGCGCTCTCTTGGAACTTGTTTGAATTTCAAACTTGGGAGTTCAGAAATCTTAACATAATATTATTATTTTCATTTGATTGGCTGAAAGCGTTAGGCATGACCGTGACCTTGAGATTTCAAATTAATGAATTGATTACTCGTCTCTTCGTACATTCCTTTATTCACTTTAAAAGTACTCCTCGTTGATTAATTTATTGTGTTTTAATTAATTAATTTATTCATCCCTGACCTACTTAGTTTTTTTTTTTTCTTCCCCTGAATAAATAGGTAACTTATTTATTTATATCCATCACTTTTTATTATTGCGTACTCTAAAGAACAAAAAAAAAAAAACTTTAAAAACTTGAGCTTTTATATAGCGCAATATCCACTAAACGTGCTCAAAGCGCTTTACAAGGGTCCCTGGCCAACAGCAACACATAACATTTAGAACGGGACATGACGCCTGTTAGGCGATATTACAAATTTTTGTTTGGACAAAGACAACGCTGTTTAAACGGCCAGGTACTCATTTTACACCCGAGTACGATGAGAGAATGTGAGTAAAGAGCCTTCTCCAAGGACTCAACTATGCGCCGAACGCGAGGCTAGAACCCCAGGACCTTCCGATCCGAAAGCGAGTGTCATACTACTAGACCACATAGCCGCACAAATACACTAACACATTATATTCAAACTTTGGCCAGAAAATTCGTCCTTCCAAATCGATCATTAAAAATGACCTTCACCTTGTCAAAAAACTCTCAGACCTTTGACAGTTTGAGAATTTTTGTGGGGTTTTTTTTCTAAATTTTACAAGAAGTTCATCTTAAATTAATCCATCAATCTTCGGAGGACGAGTTTTTTTGGTCAAATTAATTAATTAATTAATTTTAATTTTAAATCTCAAGGTCACGGTCAATGCCTTGCGCTTTCAGCCACTCAAAACACACCTTTGAAAGTTTAAGAATTTTTGATTTGTTTTCTAAATTTTACAAGAAGTTCATCTAATTAATCCACCAATCTTCGGAGGAACGAGATATCTGGCCAAAATTTTAAATACGTGTTATTGTTTTTTTTTTAAAGAGTGCGGCAGTTTGCTGTAACTGTAAATCACCGTTTTAGTTGTAGGAGAAGTTCGGTGGTTTGGGGTTCAGTAGGGTGTGAGGTGGTGTCGTTGCTTGTAAAAAAATTTAAATTAAATGAACTTTTATATAGCGCAATATCCACTAAACGTGCTCAAATCGCTTTACAAGGGTCCCTGGCCAACAACAACAGTTAACATGTAGGACGGGACATGACGCCTGTTAGGCGATATTATAATTTTTTCGGACAGATCAAACGCTGTTAAAGGCCAGGTACTCATTTAACACCTTAGTACGATGAGAGAATGTGAGTAAAGAGCCTTTTCCAAGGACTCAACTATGCGCCTAACGCGAGGCTCGAACCCACGACTTTCCGATCCGAAAGCGAGTGTCATACCACAAGACCACATTGTCGCACATAGTAACACAGTCAAGCGACGTTGATCGTAGCAAATCACTGGAAAGATGCCAACGATCCTATAATATCTCTGGCGCCGACGTTGTAATCATTGGTAAAAATTATACACATCGGACGGTGGAAAGTGAATTTGTTTATAGATAGTATGCAGATGACGTCCACTCAGGCCTTTGTTATTGTTTTTGCCATCCGCGTTTGTGAGTTGTTCTCACTAAACTGCATTAACCAGACTATAAAAGTTCATGGTTACACAGAGTTTGTGTGTTGGTCCGTTATACTTCCGGATGGCAATGTTGTGAACTCCTTGGCCAAGAGCATTCTCTCTATATTATGTGCCGGTTGGCGGGGGGGGGGGGTTGTGTGGAGGGTGAGAGGGAGAAAGTAATCGTGCAGAGCAGAGCCATTATGCTCAGAGAGCCGAGTTTAAATTAGAACTTTCCGCATGATGATCGATAATAATTTCTTGCTACCCTTTGGATAGGATACTTATCTACAACAATCAAAGATAGGTTAGAGAAAGTAAAAAATTACTCTCGACTGCATACAGAAGGAAGAATATTGTCGTGCGGCTATGTGGTCTAGTG
>NW_027627089.1:10000-19804 GCF_034508935.2 Berghia stephanieae
AGTAGCCTACTAAATCTGGTTATATTCTTGGACTTGGGAGGAATGGCAGGGCAGACCTGCTCGATATAGGAACTGAATTCCTCCCAGTCAGCCTTCCTGAAATTCCATCTGCAAAGTGGGAGAGACTGCACCCTCGGTATTGTCACCCCAGCTGTGACAAGAACCGGCCTGTGCTGGCTATGCGGAAAGTCCCCGAGGACTGTCCGCTTCACCTGCAACGGTTCACCGTTCGCGCCTTTCGTTACGAGGGTGAGGTCTGGAGTATACTCCTTCTTATGGCGGGTACCCCGGAAGGTACCCTTGGCTGTAGGATCGTACACTAGGTGTAGATCATTACAGTCCATCCATGAGCGGAGTTGTCTTCCTGCCTCGTTGCAGTCTCGGTAGCCCCATTCGTGATGGTGGCTATTAAAGTCTCCCAGACAGATGGAAGGATGGCTGACCACCGGTACCGGTGGTGTAGTCCAAGTCGCTCTAGGTGGTTTGTAAATATTATGCAAACACAGTCCACCTACTTCCACGGAAATTCGGTTCACCCCATTGCTGTCCGTTACGCTCTCAATGACCCTTACCTTCGATGGCTCTTTAGCGTAAACGCTAACCCCTCCTTTGAGCCTCGAAGTGTCCTCGCGTTGGACCACCGTATAGCCTGGGATCTGGAATCGGGAAGATTGCGCGCCTGAATAAAGGTGGGTCTCCTGTAAAAGGAGGATATCAACGCAATGAACGGCCAGTAGCTTTGATAAAAGCTCTTTTTTTGCCATACTCTGGCTCTCGACGTTCAGGGACAATATACGCGTCAGTTCGCCATCCCCGCCGTCGCATTTTCCAATCGGCAGGCCGCGAATCGATTGATGCATGGGACGTTTGCTTTTTTCTCGGACGTGCCGACGACCCGGGCGACACGAACGCGGTATTATTTGGCTAGGCGGCAGACCGCTTCGCCATTGACGGGACTGTTTGGGACTCGACATAAGGACAATAGTGTGGCGCCCGGATAGGGCTGCTATTCGGGCACCGGGTTTGGATCAAATTTAGTCACACACCGGGCGAGCAGCTCATGTGGCTCGTTGGCTCGATACCCGGGATGGTCTCGTGACGGTCGACCGGGATTTACACCTTTGCCCTCCCGTGTGCCTCAAGCCCCCTCACCAACTGCAAGGTAAAGATCCACGAGGGGGGATCCGAAGGCGAGTGTCATTCCTCTAGACCACGTATAGCTATAGATATTAGTATAGATATTGGTAATGGTTCTAAAATTCATTGGGTTGGTTTGGTATGTTAGACGACAATGGTGGGAATGGAACAATGGACTGGAACCAGCGACATCTAGACTATAATGATGGTGTCCTAGACTGGAACTCGACCGTGAAATTATGGGTTGTTTTATGGATGAGTTGTGTGTCAGTCTCCTCCCTCTCTCCGCAAATTATGTGTGTGTGTGTGTGTGTGTGTGTGTGTGTCTCACTCTCTCTCTCTATCTCTCTCTCGCTCTGTGCGTGTGTGTGTGTGTGTGTGTGTGTGTGTGTGTGTGTGTGGGTAGGGTGGTGGTGGTGGCGGGGGGGGGGGGGGGGGAGTTGTTTCTCAGGCTTTTGATTAAAAGTTAAAAGTTGGGAGAGGGGAGCGTGGGAGTTGATGATTTAGGCTTCGCTGAAAACAAAAGAATTGTTTGCAATATGATACGTGCCCATATTTATATTATAGTTATAATAATATATATTACAAATCATTTTATATAGCGTATAATTGCACAGATTTAATCTAGGCATCCGAGTAGATTGATTGTGTGCTGGACACGATTTAAAAAATTGAATTCACTAATTCATAAAGACGTAGGCGGCTAACAAAACCAATTTTATGAAAAGAATGAAAAAAAAAGTCTAAATTTAATTAATAAATACAAAAGTAAAACAAAACAAAAGAACAAAAGCATGGAAGAAATAATTTTGACCTTGTTGAATAAAGTTGAAAATAATGGAATCTGTTTAAATCAATTTCGGATATGTTATTATGATGAAATGATAATGAAATTGAATGAATGATACTGATGGATGACACATGGTTACCATGTTATTATTCATGAATGGCATGGCATGGCATGTCAGTCAATGCTAGCAGTGCATGCTGTTGGCAGCATATCGGCTTTTCCCACCCCTTCCTCTTCACACACAAAAGCAAAAGTAAACATTCTCTTACACACACACACACACACACACACACAGAGAGAGAGAGAGAGAGAGAGAGAGAGAGGGGAGAAAAGGAAAGAGAGAATAAGAGAGAGAGAGGGAGAGAGAGAGAGAGAGAGAGAGAAGAGAGAGAGTGAGGGAAGGAGAGAAAGAAAGAGAGAGTGGGTCTACAAGATATATATATATATATATATATATATATATATATATAATATATATATATATATATATATAAAATATATATATATATATATATATATATAAAGAGAGAGAGAGAGAGAGAGAGAGAGAGAGAGAGAGAGAGAGAGAGGCAGCGTACCAAATTACCGATACAGTTTTTATATACCTCGTAATTGCCAATAGGGTCTGGTACATATTGACTCTTTGAAATCGGAACTCAATTTAACCCACACCGATTCTCTCCCTTGGTTGGAAAGGTGAGATAACTACCGTCATTTTATCCATTTTTATCGGCCCGTAATTCCACCGGCCCCTAGAACCGACCGGCACGTAAAGCCTGTACGTAACTTGTATAATTTAATTGACCTGTGTAAGACAAGCTGTGCACATGTTATATACGCAATACGCTTCAACAGTCGTAACGTCACTTCCCTCGTAATGACGCATGGTAACTTAGTAACTGGCTCTAAACTATCGGAACAATGGCGGACGTCCTTATGAAATATTTCTCCAACGAGCATAAAAGCGTATCCAGAGGGGAAAAAAAAAACATTATAAATCTGATCATGTGTTGACTTTTACACATTTTTATCACAAGACATATGAAAAGTTCTAGCCAGCATGAAGAATAAAAAGCACCGATTTTCTTTGTTTAGAACCACGATGGCCGCCGTTACTGGGCGATGTGACATCAGACTACTGAATCCAATAGGCACACGTTGCTTTGAGAGTGTTTTCTTTATAACAATGAAATCATAACGATTTGGGTTGTCAGATCTGTAAATATGTATACGTTGGTTTGAGAGTGTTTTCTTTATAACAATGAAATCATAACGATTTGGGTTGTCAGACCTATAAATATGTATAGGTTGGTTTGAGAGTATTTCTATTACAACAAAGAGACCATAACAATTTGAGAATATTTCCCAGATTTATAAATCAGTCCATTTAGATTCATTACGATCGCATATATTATTATACACACTTTTTAATTTCTGGTGACTCATAGAGTAAATGTTTTAATTTGATCGTTTATTAGTTTGTTTGGTTTTCAAAAACAACGTATTTATGTTTGTGTTTGTGTGTGTTTGTGTGTGTGGTGTTGCACGATGTGTGAGTGTGTATGTGTGTGTTGAGGATTACAATCTTTTAATATTTTCATTGTTTCTTTTTAATTAAAAAAAATTCTGTTGTGAAGGTATACCTTGGATATAGGAAGTAAAAGTGTTAGATATTGAGCTTTTTAAAAAATTAAACAAGTGGCTGAAATGATGATATTTAAGATTCACGAAAACTAAGGAACCGCGTGTGTTTGTAACGGCTATGTGCTCTAATGATTCGACACTCATCGTCTGCGGATCGGAAGGTCCTGGGTTCGAGTTCCGCTATGAGCGGCGCATATTACTCCAGTGTAAAATGAGTACCTGCCGTAAACAGCGTTGTCTCTCTCCGAAAAAAAAAGTGTAATATCGCCGAACAGGCGTCATGTCTCGTCCTATATGTTAACGAATCTTTAAAATTATGTCCATCAATTTAACCACCCATAGGGAATGAGATTAGCGGAAGAGTAGCGTCCCTTGATTGGACGTCACCCATAGTCTGTGACGTCACCGCGGAAAAGTTATTAGAGAGAGAACGTCATGTTGGTTGTGCGCATGCGTCTCTCGTCCTCGCTTCCGGTGAAAGCGGCTTGAGACACTTCAAAACCAAATTGACGTTCTCTCTGTAAGGTGACGTCCAATCAAGGGACGCTACTCTTCCGCTAATCTCATTCCCTATAGGAAAATCGTCAAATTCGTTACGATGCAACCTACACTTTTCTCATTCTGATTTCTCTTGTACATCACAAAATGTAAAGAAATGCTTTGATTACAGCTATAATATACTAAACAGTGTGTTGAAGAGCTCATCTTGCGAAACAACATTCTGTATAGAATGCACTTGTTACTTTCTTTTTTGAGTAAGAAAATTCTATTTTTGTCCTGGGTGGGTGTGAATTTTCAAGGGAAATTCTAAAAATAGCTGGTAAGGAGAGAATTAAATGACTCTTATCTTGACTAAAACTCTAAAACCCGGACTTCCTTGAATACTCCATTGAATTCCAGGGTTTGAGGTTTTATTTATTTATTTATTTATTTTGATAAAATGAGGGTTACTTTAACCGATGTTTCCTGGCCATACTTATAAAAATATCTTTTTGTGTGTGTGAGAACGGCAAAATATCCCTCAATTTACAGCGTATTACCCCCCCCCCCCCCCCCATCCCCCTTTCCCGACAAAATTCATAAATCAAATTCCCTTTATTCACCCCCAAAGGGGAAAGTTGTCTTTTAGAGTTTATTCCAAAGGAAGGCTAGAATAACCAGGCATCAGCCGCAGTGCAGCGCCGCATAATGAGCTAGCTAGGCGAGTTGACTTGCTCAAGGTCACACAGTAGCACGGCGGGTTGTCAAACCCAGTACCTTTCTGGTACGGAACAAAGGCCATACCGCTGAACCTCCTTTCAAGCTGTAGACCACATTCCAAAAAAATAATTTCTAAAAAAAAATAAAAAAGATAATTATAGCTGTTTGACCTACATGCACAGAAGAATCATAATTTTCAGTGGGTAAAAATTCTAAATTTCTTATTATTTTACCGCCCCTGTGACTGTGCTGTGCAAAAATCAACAAAGAGTGAAATTAAAAAGTTACGGGCCATTAGAGTTTGTGTCTATGACAGCTACGGGCTACGGGTGACTCATATGATTTTAATCTGAGTTATAATAATAATAATAATAACAACAATAGTAATAATACGTGTTGTATTAATGAACATATGGGTCTTAATCATCAAACAACCCTTCCCCCTCCCCTCCACCTCGCCACACACATAAATAAATACATTCATATATATACAGAAAGGTACATGCACGATCACACATACACACACACACACACAGAGAGAGAGAGAGAGAGAGAGAGAGAGAGAGAGAGAGAGAGAGAGGGGGGGGGGCTGATTGAGGGAAAGACACATAGAGAAGGGAGGAGGGCAGGGAAAGGGAGAGATAGAGTGAGATAGACAGATATATATATATAATATATATATATATATATATATATATATATATATAAGAGAGAGAGAGAGAGAGAGAGAGAGAGAGAGAGAGAGAGAGAAGGGAGATAGATAGGGAGAGGGTGGGAAAGTGATTGAGAGAAAGACAGAGATGGGGGGGGGGGGGGGGGGGGCAGGAGAGAGAGATAGAGTGAGATGGATAAATGAATAGATAGATAGATAGATAGATAGATAGATAGATAGATAGATAGATAGAAACATACATTCATATATCCAAACAATACTCCCCCCCCCCCCCCCCCCCCCCCCACTACATGCACATGGTTCATGCCTCTGAGCTAAACTTGATCTTTACAGACGATTGTCTACCGCAAAGCTCGCTGTCTATAGCATAGATAATAGGTTCTTATTGCAATTTTTAAAATGCGTTATGTAAGCATGCACCTTTTATTCTTAGTGAAACAGAGAGATAGTAACCTGGAGAGAGAGAGAGAGAGAGAGAGAGAGAGAGAGAGAGAGAGAGAGAGGAGTGATTGAGAGAAAGACACATAGAGAAGGGTGGGGGGGGGGGGAGAGCAGGAGAGGATAAAGAGTGAGATTGATAAACTAATAGATAGATAGATAGATAGATCGATAGATAGATCTATAGATAGATAGATCGATAGATAGATAGATAGATAGATAGATAGATAGATAGATAGATAGATAGATAGATAGAGATAGAGAGAGAGAGAATTAGAGAGAGAGAATGAGAAAGAGAGAGAGAGAGATAGAGAGAGAGAGAGAGAGAGAGAGAGAGGAGAAAAGGTAATTATTTTAACTGAACATTGTTTAAACCTTAAGAATAATAGAGGCCTCGCGAATGATGATTGATGCTTCCTTGTATTGATTCAAAATTATATTTAACCCATCGTCTCAAAACGGTATTATGTCGGATGAATTGGTGGACCAGGGCTTTGGGGGACCAGAACCTTGGGAGGACCAGAGCCTTGGGAGGACCAGAGCCTTGGGAGGAGCAGAGCCTTGGGAGGACCAGAGCCTTGGGAGGACCAGAGGCTTGGGAGGACTAGAGCCTTGGGAGGACCAGAGCCTTGGGAGGACCAGAGCCTTGGAGGACCAGAGCCTTGGAGGACCAGAGCCTTGGGGACCAGAGCCTTGGAGGACCAGAGCCTTGGGTGGACCAGAGCCTTGGGTGGACCAGAGCCTTGGAGGACCAGAGCCTTGGTGGACCAGAGCCTTGGGAGGACCAGAGCCTTGGGAGGACCAGAGCCTTGGGTGGACCAGAACCTTGGGAGGACCAGAGCCTTGGGAGGACCAGAGCCTTGGAGGACCAGAGCCTTGGGTGGACCCCAAAAAGAGAATGTGGAAATGATAATCTATTCTTTCTTTCTTTCTTTTTTTTTTTTAACTCACTCAACCCTAACACCGACTATATCCGTAGTTTACCCGGGTTACTTTCACCCCATGCCTATTTTTACATTTTTCTGAGACAAATTATCGGCGTAGTATCAAAGCTAATGTTTTTAGTTTTTGCATCTTAATGATAGTTGAATAAAACTATCTATGTACATGCTCATTTTAAAAACATTTTTTCCAATTCTGAAAAGTTGAAAAAAATGTCTAGGATTGAGTTAATAAGTTAATAATAGGATTGGGAGTTAACATCGTTCTAAACAACCTATGTTAATTTATTTTTGCCAACGAGGCAGAATTACTGGCAAAGCTAAACATTATAAACTTATCTTTTACAAATTGATAACATACCAGAAACTTGAAAATCTTTTAAAAAATTCTACCACCCGTTGATTAAAGCAGTTATTTAGAATAATAACAATGACCGGTCCTTGGTTTGACCTCGCCGTGTGGGAACGTTGCCATCGTTATGTTATAGCCTGACACTGAAATCCAAAAAGACTGGCATTTTGACGTCATTATTTGGTTTTTGCACCGCCTAATGAGTTGTAATTTGTAGAGCTCATGGAAACAAGTGGTCCCATTGGTTGAACTATTGAATACAACTCACGATTTGTTTCTCTTTGTGGCCAAAGACTGGCATTTTGACGTCATTTTTTGGTCAGTGTCAGGCTATAATTTAGCGATGGCTACGGTGGGAATCGCCAGATTCATTTGTGCGAACCTACATACTTTATTTATTTGTCCCCCAGAATGATTTTATCGTTAGCGGCTCAAAAGATTCCGCTCGATCTATGTTTATTTCCACTATATAGCTAGTTGTATAATGTTTATCATAGATGAGTGCCTGTTCGCAATAGTCTCTATTCTATATCTCTGCAAATATTACAGGTTCTCCACCACTATTATAAGAAAACAACAACAAAAAACTAGAGCTTTTATATAGCGCAATATCCAATAAAATGTGCTCAAAGCGCTTGCAACAGCCCCCCCCCCCCCCGACCAACAGCAACATGTAACATGTATAACGAGACATGACGCCTGCTAGGCGATCTTACAATTTTTATCAGACAGAGACAGCGCTGTTAACGGCCATTATGTTCTCATTTTACACATGAGTACGGTGAGAGAATATGAGTAAAGAGTCTTTTCCAAGGACTCAACTATGCGCCGAGCGAGCGAGGCTCGAACCCAGGACCTTCCGATCCGTATGCGAATGACATACCACAAGACCAAATTATAGCCGCACAAACTTTAGGATGTGTTCATGCAATGTCAGAAATAGTTTGTTCGCCATCATTTTGAAATAAACACAATGTGATATTATATGACAATAATACGCTTCAACAGTCGTAACGTCACTTCCCTCGTAATGACACATGATAACTTAGTAACTGGCTCTAAACAATCGGAACAATGGCGGACGCCCTTATGAAATATTTCTCCGACGATCATAAAAGCATATCCAGAGGGGAAAAAACCCATTATAAATCTGATCATGTTTTGACTTTTACACATTTTGATCACAAGACATATGAAAATTTCTAGCCAGCATGAAGAATAAAAAGTACCGATTTCTTTATTTAGAACCACGCTGACCGCCGTTGCTCGCGACGTGACATCAGACTATTGAATCCTATTTCAACTTTCCGTTCCTAGTTCACGTGGCCAACCGTCTTAAAGCTAAAACCCAAAAAAGGCATCGGTCATTAGTGAAAATAACGCTCGGTGTACTTCTTGTATTTTATATAATCTATGATTGGATGTTTATCAAGTTTGTTTGAGTCATTGTCGATAATATTTGGTTATATTGGTGATAAAGGATAAGGTTGGGATAACGTTACCTATTCGTATTGGTAGCCAAACAATTTAATTTGATATTATGAAACTAGGTCATCCTGATAATAATGATAATATTTATGAAATAATAATAATAATGATAAATAATAATAATAATAATAATAATAATAAAAATAATAATAATAATAATAATAATAATAATAATAATAAATAATAATAATAATAATAATAATAATAATGATGATGCTGATGATGATGATGATGATGATGATGATGATGATGATAATAATAATAATAATAAAATAATAATAATAATAATAATAATGACGTATTTTCAATTCTCTCTTAATACTATCAAGTAATAACAATCTCCTCCGCAACAAAATATGATGACGTAATTTTAAATCTCTCTTGATTCTATCAAGTAATGATCTCATCTCATCTCATGTAGTTCCATATCTGAAGCAGACGTCGGAGGTCATCTTCCGCCAAGCTGATCTATCTCTTGCCAATTCTATTAAAGCAGCGCCACCTTTCTCAGCTTCATCTGTCCAAGTTCTTATCCCTTTCAAATACGTTATTCTTTGTCTTCCTCTTATTCTTTTTCCATTCATCTTTCCAGTCAAGGCGAGTATTTCCAAACCAGGGTGGCGGATAATGTGTCCTAAAAATTCCATTTGGCGTTTGATGATTTTTGTTATCAGTGATCTTTTTCTGTTTGCCATTTCTAAAATTTCTTCATTTCTTTTCCTTTCCATCCATGACACCCTCATCATTCTTCTGTAAAACCACATTTCCACGGCCTCCAGTCTTTTAAACCATGGTCTTGTTTATGGTCCAGCTCTCACAACCATAGCAGAGGACAAACAATACAACAAGTTGAATGTTTCAAATATTTAGGCTTCAATGTAACATCCAATGGAAAATCAGATTGTGAAATAAAGAAAAGAATAGGTATGGCGAAGAATGCATTCAACCAGCTGCATACAATTATGAAAAACAGGAATATTAGCATGAAAACAAAAATCAAAGTCCTGGATTGCTATGTACTGTCTGTGCTGCTATATGGTTGTGAGAGCTGGACCATAAACAAGTAATGATAATCTTTCTAATAATAGGGTTTGAGACAGGGCATACACACAGCGTGTGTTTGCCTTGGTTTGAGAGCAAA
>NW_027627090.1:0-5513 GCF_034508935.2 Berghia stephanieae
TTAAAATTTTTTTGTGATTTTTGGGGAAACTAGGATAGTAGATGTTGTTTTAAACGAAAAAAAAATGAAACAATAAAATTGAGATTTTACTTTTTTGAAAACCAGGATGGTAAAAAAAATAAAAAAAGTTAGACCTTTAAGTAAATATATTAAAAGTTTTTTTTTTTGTTCAATTGTTTCAATAAAAAAATTATCTTTTCAATAAGAAATATAATAAATTGTAAAGGGTATAAGGTTTCCCCCGTTTGGGTTAAGGAACCGTGGGAAAGCAGACGAGTTGGGGATTTAATTTTTCGACATAAAAAAACTTTTAAGGCCCAATTACTATTTTAAACTGAGTTCATGAAGGTAGTAAAGTTATTTCCAAAGACTTAATCTTTGGGGTTGGGGTTTCCCCGGGCCGTCCGACCCGAAAGATAGTGGCATACCCAAAGGGCAATATAAAAAAATAGTTTTCGTTTAAAGTTAAAAACCTTTGTAATTACATTTATAAATTATTCTTTACCCCATTTCCCCAAATTCCCTTGGGTTTTGCCCCCTTTATTGAGCCTTTCCCCTTTTCTTTTTCTTTTTTTTCCCCCTCCCCTTTTCTTCTTTTATAATATATTATATTATATTATTATTTTAAAAAATTATATATATATATCTTAAAAACTTTGTTAAAAATTTGATATGTAACCCCTGAACCTATCAAGGTTCCTTTTTTTTTTTATGGGGCCATTTTTTTTTTGGGTTTTTTTTTTGGGTTTAGACAATTATTACTCTCCCCTTAAACCCAAAACCCGTAGGGGCATCAATTTTGGGAAATGATGGGAAAACGTGTTGATATTGATGAAATATGGATATAGGTTTTGATGGGGGTGGGTTTGATTTGAACAAAGGGGAAAATTTTGATAAAAAGAGAACAGTATTTAATTGGTATTGGGTTCTGTATTTTTGTGATTTTGGGGTATTGAGGGGGGCAAAAGTGTTGATATTTTTTTGATGAAATTTAACTGTTGATTTTGGGGTTATAGTCCCAAAAAGTTTTGATGCTGGTCTTGAGGGTGAAAAGGGTTTTGATATTGGTATTGATTATAAAAAGTGTTAAAAATTGTTTCATTAAAAAATTTTTGGGTTAATATAAAAAAACAGTTTTTAGATTGTTTTAGAATTGATTTTGGGGAAACTAAGATAGTAGTATCGTTGTTTTAAGGTAAAAAAATAAAAATTAATTGTTTATATTAAAGGGCCTATCTTTTTAAAAATGTTTGGGGGGGAATTGATAAGGTTTTTCCCAAAAGACTTAATTGTGCGATGAGGGTGTTCCCCCGGGGACCTCCGACAAAAATTGTAAAAAAGCCATATGAGCCAAACATTTGATTTACCGTTTAATTGTTATAAAACATTTGTAATTCACATTCTATTCAATAAATTAACATGTTCATCCCATCTTCTCCAAATTCCTTAGGTTTGTCCTGATTACGTAAGTTGAGGCATTCATCCCTAAAATTTCCCCTCTCCCCTCTCTTTCCCTTTTGGGGCTCTCCTCCTCTCTCTCTCTCTTTCTTCTCTCTCTCTTTATCTCTTTCCTTTACAAATTTTGATATTGTGACCCATCCGACATCCATCGAAAAGGGTTTCCTTTTTTTTTAGAGACCATATTTTATGTCTTTTTTATTTTATGAAATTTAGTTATTCTAACCCTTAAACCAACCGGTAACGGATAACAATATTGGTAATGATGATGGCAAACGTGTTAAAATTTTATGACAACAGGGATGATATTGGTATTGTTGACGGTAACAGTGTTTATATATAACGACAGGGAGGATATTTGGGATGAAAGATGGCAACACTATTTTTATTGGGATTGATGACTGTAATATTGATGGTTGGTATTGATGGAGGAAAAGTTTGGTATTTGTATTGTGCGGTATCAAAGTTAATATTGGTAAATTTATAGTGCCAAAAGTCTTGGTGCTGGTCTTGATAGGGGAAATGTTGATATTTGTAATGATTGTGTAAAGTATTAATATTTGGTTTCGATGGAAACAAAATATCTGATGTACATAATACATACAACATTTACGATTGTTATTTAGAATTGACTTTTGGGGTACTAAGATAGTAGTATCGTGTTATTAAGCGTAAATAAATGAAAGAATATAATTGATTGATACTTACATTCTGTTAGTCACAAATGGATGGGAGAAAGAAATAAAAAAGATTAGACCTTTAAAATAAATATAGTTAAAGTATTTTTTTTTTTCGTATCAATTGTTTCAATACACAAAAACTTGATCTTTTTTAATAACGAAATAACACTAAACTTTCTCAAAGCGGTATACGAGGTTACCCCGTTATAAGGGTTTAAACGAAACGAGGAGAAAAGACAGAACGCAAGTTGGGGGATATTAATTTTTCAGACATAGACAAATCTTTTAACGGCCAATTACTCATTTTAAACCAGTTTGATGAGAGATTGTGAGTAAAGTTTCTTTCCCAAAGACTTAACTCTGTGCTCATTGAGGGTCGTTCCCAGGACCGTCCGATCCGAAAGACAGTGGCATATCACAAGGCAATATAGACGCACAAACCATATGATTTTTACGTTTAATAGTTATAAAACCTTTGTAATTACAATCTATTCAATTCAATTAACATGTTTTTCCCATCTTCCCCTAAATTCCTTAGGTTTGTCCACTTACGAAAGTTGAGCCTCCCCTCTTTCTCTCTCTCTCTCTCTCTCTCTCTATATAAAAATATAAATTATATATATAAAAAATATAATATATATATAAAATATATATATATCTTTAACTCTTTGCTTAAAAATTTTGATACTGTAAGCCATGCAACATTTATCGAGGTTTTTCCCTTTTTATTATATAGGCCATATTTTATTTGGCTTTTTAGTCTTATGACAAATTTAGTTATCTCTCACCCTCTAAACCAACCCCGTAGGGACAACAATATTGGAAAGACGATGGCAAACGTGTTGATATTTATGACAATATGGATGATATTGGTATTGATGACGGTAGTAGTGTTGATATTGATGACAAAATGGGAGATATTGATATTAAAGATGGCAACAGTATTTATATTGGTAGTTAGGTCTGTAATATTGATGATGTTGGTATTCATGGAGGCAAAAGTGTTGATATTTGTATTGATGAAGTTAACAAAGTTGATATTGGTATTGATAGTGCCAACAGTCTTGATGCGGCTTGATGGTGGAAAAGTGTTGATATTGGGATTTATTAAGAAAGTGTTTAATAATTGTTTCGATTGAAAAAACAAAATTTGATCTACATAATACATACAACAGTATTACGATTGTTTTTAGAATTGACTTTTTGGGGTAAATAGAGATAGTAGTATCGTTTGTTATTAAGCGTAAAATAAATAAACAATAAATTGATTTAAAACTAAAAGGCCCAAATACTCATTTTAAACCTGATTTTGATGAGAGAATGTGAGTAAAGGGTTTTTTCCAAAAGACTTAACTCGTGCTGATCGAGGGTCGTTCCCAGGACCGTCCGATCAGAAAGCCATTGTCATACCACAAGGCCATATAGACGCACCTCTACACTTTAATTGTTATAAAAAATTTGTAATTCACATTCTATTCAATAAAATTTAACATTTCATCCCATCTCCCCCTAAAATTCTTAGGGTTTGTCCTGATTACGTAAGTTGAGGCATTCACTTCTATTATTTTCTCTCTCTCTCTCTCCTCCCTCTCTCTCTCTCTCTCTCTCTCCTTTTTTCTCTTTCTTTACAAATTTGATATTGTGACCCATGGGGACATCCATCGAAGGTTCCTTTTATTTTGAGACCCTATTTTTTGTCTTTTTTATTTTATGACAATTAAGTTATCTTAACCCTCTAAACCAACCGGTAAGGATAAAAATATTGGTAATGATGATGGCAAACGTGTTAATATTGATGACAACAGGGATGATATTGGTATTGTTGACGGTAACAGTGTTGATATATATGACGACAGGGAGGATAAATTTGGGATGAAAGATGGCAACACTATTTTTTATTGGTATTGATGACTGTAATATTGATGCTGTTGGTATTGATGGAGGAAAAGTGTTGGTATTTGTATTGATGACGGTATCAAAGTTAATATTGGTATGATAGTGCCAACAGTCTTGGTGCTGGTCTTGATAGTGGAAAAGTGTTGATATTTGTATTGATTGTGGAAAGTATTAATATTGGTTTCGAAAGGAAACAAAATATCTGATGTACATAATAATACAACAGTATTACGATTGATTTGAATTTCTTTTGGGGTAAAATAAAGGTAGTTGTATCGTTGTTTTTAAGGTAAAAAAAAAAAAAATTGATTGATATTACACTGTTATCCAAATGGATGGGGGGAAAAAAATAACAAAGATAACCTTTAAGTAAATATAGTTAAAGTTTTTTTTTTTTTAAATTTTTCAAAAAAAAAAATGGGTTTTTCTAACGAAAAATAAAAACCCAAAAAAAAAAAAAAAAAAAAAAAAAAAAAAAAAAAAAAAAAAAAAAAAAAAAAAAAAAAAAAAAAAAAAAAAAAAAAAAAAAAAAAAAAAAAAAAAAAAAAAAAAAAAAAAAAAAAAAAAAAAAAAAAAAAAAAAAAAAAAAAAAAAAAAAAAAAAAAAAAAAAAAAAAAAAAAAAAAAAAAAAAAAAAAAAAAAAAAAAAAAAAAAAAAAAAAAAAACAATATTGATCTACATAATACTACAACGATTACGATTGTTTTTTTAAATTTATTTTGGGGAACAAGATAGTAAATTTTGTTGTTATTTAAACGTAAAATAAATAAACAATAAATTGTTATACTTAAACCCCTTTTTTATCCAAAATGGATGGGAGAAAGAAAATAACGTTAGACCTTAAGAAAATAGAAAGATTTTTTTTTACAAGTTTTTAAAACCAAAAACTTGATCTTTTCAAAAACGAAATTTTACACTAAACTTGCTAAAAGGGCGGTATACAAGGTTTCCCCAGTTAAAAGGTTAAGCGAACACGTAGGACAAGAAAATGACGCCATTTTTGGGGGAAATTAATTTTTTTTTCAGACATAGACAAATCTTTTAAGGGGCCAATTACTCATTTTTAAAAATGAGTTCGATGAGAGATTGTAAATAAAGTTATTTCCCAAAGACCTTTAAATCTGTGCTGATTGGGGGTTTGTTCCCAGGGCCGTCCGATCCGAAAGAAAAGTGGCAAATCAAAGGAAAAATAGACGCACAAACCCTATGATTTTTACGTTTAAAAAGGTTTTAAAACCTTTGTAATTCACCCTTCAAATTTAATTTAATTTTTTATGTTCATCCCAACTTCCCCTAAATTCCTTAGGTTTTTCCACTTAAAATTGAAACCCCTCTCTCTCTCCTTTTTTCTCCTCTCCCTTTTTTCTTTTTCTCCTCTCTTTTTCCTTTTTCTCTCTCTCTCTTTCTCTCTCTCTCTCTATATTAAATATAATAATATATAATATATATATATATATATATATTTTATATATATTTTAA
>NW_027627091.1:0-5509 GCF_034508935.2 Berghia stephanieae
ATTTTTATATTTTATTTTGACCCAAAGGGTAAAAAGGTCCTGAACCAGGTTAAAAAATTTGATTTTTATTAAATTAGAGCTTTTTTCATTGGGGTTTAAGCTTGTAATCATTGATAATATGAAGAAGAGATAAAATTAATAGCTAAACAACCTGTTCAACAAAATGAAAAAACAATTAAAGTCAAATTTGAATGCTTTTGGCATGTGCTTAAAACGAGGTCACCGTCCCCTTTTTTAGAAATCATGTAGAAATTAAATGGATTTTTTTAGCTCATGTATTTAAATTTGACAATAGTAGAGTAAAAATTTTACTTTTAAAACCAAATTTGGGCATATATTAATATCTGATTAAGTTTCATATAGAGTCTTAAAAATTTGGGTGTTGCTTGTGACCTTTGGTGTCATCAAACACACACAATACTAAACTCGACACAAACTTTAAACTCATTTTAAAAATGTTTATAAAATTTTTTATTATGAGAAAAAAGGAAGATTACTATCTGAATTCAATTTTGGAGTAAATTTTAAAACCTTTTTTCCGATTTTGAGGTTTTTTGGGTTTTTGGTTCATTTGTCCAACAACACGATGCGTGAACACTGGAATTTTTTCTTTAAATGGCGTTTCGAAATTTTGACCCCCTTCTTACCAGTCTTTAAGTGCACACTTTCTTTTTCCCTTTTCCCAGCTGGCCCGGGAAAAAAAATAATTGAATTTTTGTGTAAACCTTTTTTTTACATTGTCACAAGCAACATTTGATATTGGATATTACAAAGGCCCCACCAAAAAATTATTTTTTTCAGCTGTTTTCTATTTACAAATATAAAAATTTTTACATCCACAAAGACGATTTTGACAAAATTTAATTTATTTCCTTTGTAATTAAATTTTTTTTTATTTTCAGGGTTGACAATCAAGAAAAAGACAAAACCAAGCTTTTGACAATCCAATAAAAAAGGGGTTGTCAAGAAATTTGATTTGATTTACTATTAACACACTAAAATATACAAAATCAGTTTTGGCAAGGGCGGATTTTTTAGGGTAGGTTACGAATTCTTTACCATGCTGATATTATCTAGTGTTTGTTTGACTTCGGGTACTTTTTTGCCATTGGGTCTTTGGGTTAAAAGCACAGGGACACTTAATTTTTAATTTTCTAATGTATTTCTGTTTTCATGTTCTCAAAGCTTGAAAGTCATTAAATTTAAACTTTTAACCCGCTATATTACTGTGTTCGGGGTTGCTTTTCTTGTTTTATTGAGGCAAAATTTATGTTCTAGTGCCGATTTTGCCCAAAAAGAATGCAACAATGGTATAACAATATCTAAGCATTTTTCCCAATTGCAAGATTTAGGCTCTTAAAATATTATCGAATTTCATTTTAAGTGGGGTTATTGTGCTTTTTTGACGGGAAATAATGATGTATTATGGACGAAAGGGTAAATTTTTGGTTTTTGTTTGTGACATAAGTAATGGTGTCAACCGCCCTTATCACAACACTTCAACTCTAATTCCATGTATTTTTTCTTTTTTTGAATTTTTTTGGGTTCTGAAAATATTATTAAATTCCTTTTTTTAACCCTTGGGGTTATTACACTGGTTTGACTGAAATTAATGATTTTTGTCGAAATTGCAAATTTGGTATTGCTTTGACATAAGTAATGGTTCATCGGTCAAATTTTCACAAGGACACAATGCCCGCAAATAAGAATTTTTTGGGTCAAAAATTATTTTCCCAACATTTTTTTTTTCCAAAGTTTCTGAACATTGCGGAAAAAGCAATGCAATATTGTTGTTGGTTAAGCACAAACTTTTTTATGAAATAATAATTTGCTTCATGTTCTTGTACCGATGACACCAAAAAGAAACATTTTTCTCCAAAAGTTTGGTATTTTTGTACATGATGTTGTTGATTTTTCCCTTTTTTGACTTAACACTAATAAATTTGATACTCAACAAAAATCATTTTGTTATTTAGTTTTTTTCTCTTTTGGTGTCACCGGGGCCAGGGGACACCAGCAACCTATAGGGATTGTTACGATATTTTGCTGCGTTAGACTTAAAGTTACAAAGGGCCTTTGATTCATGAAGTACAGGGTTTTTTTCTACACATATAGAAACATGAAACTATTTTTGTCATTTTATTTTTAGAAAAAAAAATTGCACCTTTTGACCTTGGCCAATAATATTATATATATCTTTCATATCATATCTATATAAAATATATGCTTTCATCGATTTACTTTAAATTCTACCCCAATGTGGATTTTTAATGGGTTTAACGTGATTGATTTGTTTTAAAAAATCTGAAAACAATTTTAAAAATCAAAAAAACTATTTCTGGAATTCCTTTTTTAAAAAATGGATTTTAAAGGTAAAGCCTTTTTCCCCCAATTTTTTTTACACATTTTTAAAAGGAGATTTTTTTATTCAACCACCTTTTTAAAAATTTTTTAAACACGGCGTTTTTTATCAACGCCTTCAACAACCAACGGTCCTGTTTACCGCCAAATTGAAAAAGTAAAAAATTCCCCACCAAAACCCCCCCCCGGGTGGGGAAAAAACAAAAAAAAAAAGGGCGATACCGTGTTCACTGGGCCCCAGACCAAATCGCCCCCACCTTACAAACCATCAGACCCCCACCCCCATACACAACAAATGATTTTTAAAACCCCAAACATGCCATTGATTTGTCGTCGTCGTTATCGTCCACCCCCACCATCGTCCCCGCTGTCATCTTCCTACGTTTCCACCACGCCCCATCACCACGTCGTATCATCAGCTCACCACCCCCCTTTCCAAACTTATTTCCCTTTTCGGGAAAAACGGGCGACAACACAACAACAACAACAACAACAAAGGATACAATCAAAAAAATTTTAAATGTGCTCTCCCGAACCCCTCGTGCGAAATAAAGCTGTATTAAAAAAATGTTTTTCGTCGAAAACAAATTGGATTTATTCTTTATTTCAGAGACTTGGGTAACACTTCGATACATAACCATAAAAGGGTAATCCCCCCGCGCTATTCATATCATCAAAAAAAACAGAGACCAAGACGTGGGGGGTGGTTTGGTTTGGTTTTTTTTTAAAACCAATTGAAATTTTATCAAACGAAAAAAACAAAACTTTCGACCATTCGAATGCATCGAAACACTTTAGTCAAATAACAGACTTTTAACGTCGTAACCATTTACAGACCCCCACCATCAACAAAAACAAGAGCCAAAAAATACAACTTTTAAAAAAAAATTAAGATTTTCTCCACCAAAAAACCCGAAATCAAAAATTATTATTTTAGGGTGTTTTAAAAATTTCAGCCGAGATTTGACAACTTAAACTAAATCAGAAAATTCGATCCAAACAAAATGTCAAAGGACCAACCCGGGGGTGGACACACCCTCGATCCGTTATCCCCGGGTCCATAGATACTTTCCACTCGTAGATCGGGACGGAAGCCCAACTTTTTCAGCCACCCCCATATTTTTTAAGATCAATGTCCCTTTCCCAATTTCAAATGGCGTACATTCCGCTAAAAAAACAAAAACATAAACCACACCAAATTTATTGGACCAAATTGGGGAGTTGGACAAAAAAAAACGTTATAAATACACACGGCGTTAAAAGGAAATTAGATCTCCCTACACATCCTCAATAAGTGTCTGGAAAATCATGCGCCCCTCAAGTCCAGAACATCGTCCTAAGACCAAATTCCAAATGGTTAAAACTGCGAAATACAAAGGCCAAACAAAAAAAACCCATCGGGAAGGATTTGGGCGAAAGTCTGGACTTGAAATTCACAGCAAATTTATAAAAAAGCCAAAAATTATACCAATCAATTAAATCAGTACCAAGCGGCAAATGTGAAGGACACCGAAAAAAAAAGCAAACAGGACTCAAAAAGCTTATAATACGTCAAAGAGATTATCACACCACGAATACAAATAAAATTTTCCAAAAATACATCTCCAAAAAAACTCGTGACAAATTCAACACCTTTTTCATTGGAAAATTTCCAACTCCGAAAAGGAACTAACACCACAGCCCCACAAATCCCCACCCCCCCGCACCATCACGAGTTGAAAAAAAAAAGCAGACTTTTTACCCCGAAAACAAAAAAAAAAAGACAAAACACGTGACATCCCTGGAAGATCAACATCCCCCAAAGGAAAGACACTACAGGAGGACCCCACACGACCAAAAAATCTAAACACCGTTATAAAATTTAACGTCGTTTGAAAAAAAAACCCGTAACCAAAAAAAAAGAGGAAATTAAAAAAATATTTTGTCAGTATCCTAATAAATTCAAGCCCGCAGATAAAAAAACACCAACTTTGGCTCATAAAACATGTTTTTTAAGTATCCCCGCTCCAGCAAATTTTTTTGCAATTCTATCGAAAAAGAAAGTCTAACGTTTCCCCCATTTTCCAAATATGCTAAACACCCTTAGTTAGACCCCGAAGAAAAAAGCAAATCTTGACTCAATGAGTTAAATAATTTTTAGACCTGGAAAATTTTAAATTTCATTTCAAAATTAATCAAAAAAAAGCGTTGCTCTCCGTATTTTTAAAACCATCTAAAAACGAATGCCAAAATGTTAAATTTCAACTCCCTACAAACCCTCCCATAGCACGGAAAAGGCATTACTTTAAAATTTTTTAAAGATATTGAAATGAATAGATAATAAAATGCTGCGTGCTTGTTTTACTAGATTTAATGCGGGATTCGACACATCGATCAAAATTTTATTTTAACAACTACCCCTGATCAATTTTATATCCTGGGGGACAGCTTGGGCTGGTAAAGGGAAAATTTTTGTGAAAAACTCAGTCAGTAATTATAGAAAACCAGTACAACTCCATCCCAAATTTAAAGTGTGGATGCTCAGGGGTCAAAATTTTCCGGGCCCCCCCCCCTTTTTTTTTCAATGTTTTTTAAATTTTTCTGCTCCCCCTCTATAGTTTTTCCAGTTTTTTCCCCCCTTGATTTTTCATTTTTTATGCTGAGACACTCGCTTATACAAAACTCAATAAAACCAGAGCTTCATCAATTCTGTTATGGAAAAAATTTCATTGCCAACATAAGAAAAGGAGGGTGAAACTAAAAAAAAACTTAAATTTTAAAGATACAAGACGGAAAAGATAATTTTTTGGGAAAAAGGTATCAACTCTCAAAAATACTACAAAAGAACTAGTGGGTGAAAAAGCAAATTAAACCATTCTTGTGTGAGAAATCTTGAGTGTATTTAGATCAAGGGGTTTCCATGGAAATCAGTTTAAAAAATATGCCATTTTAAAAATATCCATTTTTAAAAAATTGGAAGAATCAGACATTATATTGATGAAGAATTCAAGGAAAGTTGTTAAAATTTTGTTTAAAACTACAGTTTTATTATTTTTGAAAATTCCCCCTTTTCATTGGGTGTCAAAGTAGATTAACCTCAACTACAAAAAATTTAAATAAAGCGGCTAGACTTATAAAATAACGAAAAAAGAATCATAAACAACCCTTC
>NW_027627092.1:0-5509 GCF_034508935.2 Berghia stephanieae
ATGTCTGCAACCCAAGTTTGAGCCAAGCATTACTCGTTTGTTTTTTTTTAAAGGGGTTTTTACGGTGCTTGCGACCATTCAGGTCAATCAGCGCCAGTTAAAAGGAAGAATAGGGATAGTAATAAGTTCTAGAATTACAATTAAAGCACCCAAGAAAAGGTAAGACAAAGGGGGAATTGGTTCAAATAGGGAGCAGATTAGATTCCCAAAACAGCACACTATCAAAGTATTTAGTTTGAGATTCCCTGAATTTCATCCTGACGTTAAGCACAGGTCCCACTACGAGGAACAACTCCAAATGTTTATAAATCATATTTTAACATGTAAACAAAACATAATACAGTGGCATAACAGAGAGATGATTTACAAAGGAAAAAAAAATATCATCCCCCAAAACTAACCATACATTTGACTGTTTCCCTCTCAGCCAGGGAAAATCCGACCAGGGTCAGGACCAAACCAAGTAATCTGATTCCAAGACAAAACAAAAGCAAGTTGGAAAATAGATTTAGGGGATCGAAGACACATAAGTACCTCCCTGCCGACTAGGGAGGTCAGGAACCCCACCAGTCTATGGGTCGGGAACCCACCCAGTCTATTGGGAGGTCAGGAACCCCACCCAGTAGCAATACTAGAATAATAGTCATCAGTTCAAGGTTCAAAGTATAAAATGAAAATTTTGTTACATCTAATTCGTAAAGGGTTGTAAAAGAAAATCATTGTAAAGCGCACAAAAAAACGGAAAGCATTATCATATAAATACAAATATTTGTTTAAACCATAAATCTTTGGAAAAAAAAAAAAAAGACCGAAAAAAACAGTTAAAAAATATCTAAGCATGTCAGCCCAGATTGCTTTAATCCCTTATGCCAAATCAAAATACACATTTAATACCTTATGCAAATCAAATACACATTTTAATACCTATGCCAAATCAAAATACACATTTTTTGTAATATGCATACCCTGTATTGCCAAATTTAAAAAGTTGACAATTAAGCATTCCACAAAAACAAAGATAGCCTTTCATAAAAAATGTTTTTTTAATTTGTTCTTTTTGCTCCTCCAACATTCAAATTTATCATCAAAAGCCAAATAATAATAATAAATAACAACAATAATAAATTTAAAAACTACAAAAAATAGCAATAAATAATAATAATAATAATAATAATAATAATAATAAAATAATAATAATAATTTAAAAATAATAACAACAACAATAATATTAATAACTACAACAATAACAATAATAATAATATTAAAAAAATAAAATAATAATAATAATAATAATAATAATAATAATAATAATAATAATAATAATAATAAATAACAACAACAAATAACTAAAAACAATAACAATAATAATAATATTAAAAATAATAATAATAATAATAAAAATAATAATAATAATAATAATAATAATAAAAATAATAATAAAAATAATAATATAATAATAATAATAACAACAACAACAATAATAATAATAACTACAACAATAACAATAATAAAATATTAAAAATAATAACAATAATAATAATAATAATAAATATAATAATAAAATAATAATAATAATAATAATAATAATAATAAAATAACAACAAATAACTACAACAATAACAATAATAATAATATTAAAAATAATAATAATAATAATAATAATAATAATAATATAATTAATAATAATAATAATAAACAACAACAACAATAATATTAATAACTACAACAATAACAATAATAATAAATATAAAAATAATAATAATAATAATAATAATAAAAATAATAATAATAATAATAATAAACAACACAATAATATTAATAACTAAAACAATAACAAAATAATAATATTAAAAATAAAAATAATAATATAAAAATAATAATAATAATAATAATAAAATAATAATAATAATAATAATAATAACAACAACAATAATTTTAATAACTAAACAATAACAATAATAATACAAAAAAATAATAATATAATAATAATAATAATAATAATAATAATAATAATAATAATAATAATAATAACAATAATAATAATAATAATAATAATAATAATAATAAAATAATAATAATAATAATAATAATAATAATTAATAAAAAATAATAATAAAAATAAAATAATATGAACAATAAATATCAGTCATTATGACATTTGCATTTGTCCGGGGTCATTACACAAACATAGTAGTGCACAAAACCAACATAGGTTAAACGACAAAAGAATGAACATCATTTAAAAAAAAATGATCTAAAGATTCGAAACACAAACATTGGCTTTACCTTGAGAGAACAAAGAGACACCAAATCATTGATTCAAATAGTTTTACACAATAAAAAAAAAGAGATGTCTGTAGTTTGTATTTTGTTGGCTTTTAGAGTTTAAAGGAACTTGCAGGACTTTTATACCCCTTCAATACCAGAGGAATAAAAGACGGCAAAGTCAAAAGCGTATAGATTTAGAAGTATAGATAGTTCAAAGATGACGTCACTCAGGTCTTTTTTATTTTTTTTTGCCATCCGCGTTTATGAGTAAAGCTCACTGAACGGTATTAACCCGACTAAAACGTTCATGGATACACAAAAGTTTTGTGTGTTTGGGCGTTTAAATTTCCCGGGTGGCAATGTCATGAGCTTCTTAGCCAACGCAAATATCTATAGGTGCATGCACTTACAAACTCTCAAAAAGTAGTAAGACGGGACAAGTTTAAACTTGGATCAGAAGTTGATCCAAAAAATTCACCCATGTCTTTAGTCTGAGATTGCAAAAAGTTTCATCAGAAGAAAGGCGTAGAAAACACAGGATTATATCAATGTATCAAAATCTATCACCCGGCGAAGATATAAAGTACGGAATGATCTACAAAGTAAAAAAATATCATCTTCCAAAATCAAGGTCCCTTAAAAACCGTTGGTATCTTTTTTCAGGCAAAGGATAAAAAGCCATGACCAGGGAAAAACCAAGTCTCTTCTGGGACAAGGACAAAGAGCAGCATGAGAAAGGACAACAGCTAAAAGGGACAGAGGAGACAGCAAGATGACCTTTGTAGCGACAAAATGGGAGGTCAAAGGGTTCCTACCCTAGGGTAGTTTATGCTGGACATTAAAATTGTTTTTGTTAAAAAATCATAGAATCTTGTGTCTTGTCAAACAGTCAAAGCAAAGAAAAGCACATCTAATTGCAGACTATCAAAGCTGTAGATACAAGTCTTCTAAATTTGGGAATTTGTAAAATGAATAAAGTTGTAAAGGAATTTTAAAAATAATTGTACATTATTGTAAACAAAGTATCGGGAAACAAAGTGAAGATGGTTTATTGACACTAATATATCCATTTCAAAATATCTGGCTGGGCATGCTTTGATTTGATCAGGGGACGATAACCAGATAAAAAGAGAATTGAATATAAACCCATAGAATTTCCTTTGTGCAACTTGTGAGCTTGTAGTATCGTGCTCAAATATTCGAACCAGAAAGTCCAGAGTTTTGAGTCTTGTTCTTAGTGGCACATACTGGGCATGCTTTGATTTTGATCAGGGGACGATGACCAGATAAAGAGAGAGCTGAATACAAACCCATAGTTTCCTTGTGCGACTATGTGGCTTGTGGTATGAAACCCCCCAAACAGGGTGCCAGCAGGAAGAAGTGCGGGAAAATTGAAACTAAAATCTCGACACTTTTCCAAACCTGAAAAAGTTTCCCACTGAAAATGCGGGCCCAAACTTTACTCTTATTTCATCACCGATTTCCAAAAAGGGAATGAGATTACGAAGAGGGAGCGTCCCTTGATTGAAAGTCACCCATATCTTGACGCACCGGCGGAAAAGTTAATTTGAGAGAGAACTTTATGTTGGGTTTCCATGCGTCCTTGTCCTCGCTTTCCCTGAAAGCGGCTTGAGACACTTCAATAATAATAATAATAATAATAATAATAATAAAATAATAATAATAATAATAATAATAATAAAAATATAATAATATAATAATAAAAATAATAGTAATAATAATAATAATAATAATAATAATAATAATAATAAAATAATAATAATAATAATAATAGTAATAATAATAATAATAAAATAATAATAATAGTAATAATAATAATAATAATAAATATAATAATAATAATAATAAAATAATAATAGTAAAAATAATAATAATAATAATAATTAATAATAATAATAATAATAATAATAATAATTAATAATAATAATAATAAATAGTATAATAATAATAATAATAATAATAATAATAATAATAATATAATAATTAATAATAATAATAATAATAATAATAATAATATTAATAATAATAATAATAATAATAATAATAATAATAATAATATAAAAATAATAATAATAATAATAATAATAATAGTAAAAATTTAATAATAGTAATAATAATAATAATAATAATAATAAATAATAATAATAATATAATAATAATAATAATAGTAATAATAATAATAATAATAATAATAATAAAAATAATAATAATAATAATAATAATAATAATAATAATAATAATAATAATAATAATAATAATAAATTAATAAAAAAAATAAATAATAATAATAATAATAATAATAATAATAATAATAATAATAATAATAATAATAATAATAATAATAATAATAACAATAATAATAATAAACAAAAACAACAATGACACTATCTCACTTCTCATACCATATCATGGACTAAAACCAAAATAGGTTTTTAGCAAATGCTTAAAAGTAAAAAAAATACTTTTTCAGGATGCTCTGGGGGTAAAACGTTTCACACTGATGATCCAAAATGAGCAACCAACAGAGCATTACGACAATCTAATTTTAATTAGCACGGGGGACACACAAATGGCTTGGCCCATTCTGCCGTCTTAAGGAAAAAGACCGTATATTTACTTGGAATAAGAGGCCACATACGGTCTTTTTCCTTAAGACGACAGACACCCTCAGATATGAATAGTCTACTGAAAGCAATCTTTTTTAATTGGAAAAAGAGAGATTCAATAAGTTATGAATCTATTGCTCCTTCGACAGTCCAGAGTCTAAGTCTAAGAATATGCCCAGGTTTTTTCACTTTGTCAACATTTGAATGGAAGCTCCCCCAGTTTAGAATCTGATTCACTTTTTCAATTCTCATTTTCCACATACAGCATCTCTCTCTTATCATTGTTCAGTTTCAGTCTTGTTCTCACTCATCCATTTCTTCTTAACAATTTGAAAAGCATTCCTCGCTGATGTCTGATTCTGATACTTTTTGCACATTTTTTGAGACTCAGTATTATATTCACAATCAGTGTATTGTTGACAAAAGGACGATGTTTCAAAACTATACGTCCAAGTGATAACCCTAGAGAAACCCAGGGGGGGACAGCGGGCTCGCGGTACGGTCTTTGCTTCGTACCAAAAGGGACCAGTTCAATCACCCCCGCGCGTTGGCCTTGACAAGTCCCTCGCCCCACCACTTTGCGGGTTACGCCCCGGGTTATTCCATTTCCCCTT
>NW_027627093.1:0-5507 GCF_034508935.2 Berghia stephanieae
ACTATACTATAAATACTATACTTTCTATAATACTACTACTATAATAAATACTTTTACTATAAATACTATATACTAAAAAATACTTTTTAAATTAAAATCCCATTTTTACCCATATTTCTACACTACTATATCCCCCTCTACTTACTTTTTTCTAATTTCTATAATATTTCCCATAATAGATTGTAAATTTTTCTGAAAACATGACCAAAAACACTATACCAAAAGACATACCAAATTGATGCGATTAAAACGTAATAAATTTTTTTTATTATTAACACCACACAACAACCACCCAAAAAAACCCAAAAAAACAAACAAAATAATTTCTAAAAAATTCCCAAAAAATGCAGTGAGAAACCTTTATTATTGGGAATGGGAAAAAAGATCATTCTATCACACGAAACATTTAAAAACAAACAAAAACACACACAAACCACACACAAACACACGTGTATAGTATGCGGGTTTAAAAGCTGGTTTTGGAGTGGATTTGTCTTTCCGGGAAGGGGAAAAAAAACTTTTGGGTGGAAAAAGAGGGAAAATAATTAAATTTTCAGTTTTTGTCGATAATCTTTCGGGTTTTTCAGCAGTCTATATTTTTAAAAGATATGGTTAATGGTTTGTCCCAATTTGTGAACCCGACTGGTGCATAATCTGCAGGGGAAAAAAACCCCCAGTCACGTCGATTGTTTTAGGGAAAACCTCGTAAAAAGTTTTTCTACCGCTGTGATTATCCCCAGACACCTTTCTGGGGATAATGAAAATTGGTTTTCCCCAGACATATATTTTGAAAAATCCGCTCCTTTAAAAAGTTATTCCCCCCATTCCAGATTGAAATTTTTCCCCAAAAGAAAATGAAATAAGGGAAAATTTTTAAAATTTTCTATACAAACATAAAATTAACCCCCCATTAAATCAGTTGTTTTCTACCCTTACCCCAATTGCGTTTGCTTCGAAATGGGTGTCAGGGGCCAAAGGGGTTTTGGGTCGGGCCCCCCAACCTTTTTTTAAAAATTTGACATTTTGGGTTGAATCCCGGTTCCGCCCCTTTTTTTGGTGCGGTCTATTCTTTTCCCCCTTTTTTTTTGGCCCCTTTGTTCCGGTTTTGAGCTGAAATTTTTTAAAAAATTGGTTTTTTTTTTTTTAAAAAAAAAAATTTTTTTTTTCCCCATCGGGCCCTTTGGGGCCTTGATTATTTCTGTTTGTTTGTTTTTAAATTTTTTTTTCTTTTTAGAACTTTTTTGGAAGATCGGAAAGGGGGGGCAATATGACCCAAATTTCCCCAAAAAACTATAAAGGAAAAAAAGAAAAAGAGAGGGGAGAGAGAGAGGGGAGAGAGAGAGGGGAAAAGAAAAAGGAGGGGAGATGTTTTTTTTAAACCCCCCTCTTGTCCCCCCCCTTGTAATTTCCAAACGTGATTGGGTAGCTGAGTTGTTTGATCTAGGAAAGTACTTTGAATTTGACTAGTTTTCCTATCCCAAAAATTTGCAATTGCTATGGTTTCCCTTTCGCGCTATTAAAAAATAGGATAAACTTCGGTCCATGGGCAAATGCCTCTGAGGGAAGGGCTAATTTTTTTTTCGATATTTTTTTCAATCCAAAATATATAATTTTTTTCCCCCCGGGTGTTGAGTTATGGAATTGTTTTTTCTTGGGGTTTTATTCTAATAACCTTTTAGATGAGTAATTTTACATTTCCCAAAAAAATTGAAGGTGGCAATTTTGTTAAATAAGCAAGGGTGGGTAACAAAAGTTTTTATTCTATTTCAATTAAAAATTTTTACCACAATTGCCCCCCTTTTTTTTCAGGGTTTTTTGGGGATAAATGTTTTTTTTAAACAGGCCTACAGTGGAAAGGGTGACGTATGTAAAATAGTTTTAAACCCCTAGGATTTTTGGGGAAAAAAGGGAATAGCTGCCCAAAGGGACCCCCCCCCCCCTTTTTTAAACTTGTTTTTGATTTTTTTTATTACGGGATTTTAAAATTTTTATTTTATTTTTAAATTATTTATATTTCTCCATGCAGGATTGATAAATACAAGGGAAATTTTTTAGAAATTTGAAAATTTTAAAAAAAAAAAAAAAAATAGGAAAAATTCTTTAAATTCCTGCACTGTGTTTAAAAACCCCCATTCCCGCAAAGGGGGAAAAATGGGAAAATAGACTCATCTTAAAGGGCCCAAATCTGGGGGACTAGGTTAAATTTTACGCCCTTTATCTCCTGAAAACAGTTTAAACCCCAAAGTATATTTTTTTTCTTTTTTGTCACCCAGTGTTCAAACTTTTCAAAATGTTTTTTTTGGTCTACCTTTCTCTTTTTCCTTCTATCTTTCCTGTGAGGAAAAATGTTCAATTCATTTTTTGTCGATTTTTGGGTTTCCCAAAAATGGTTTTTGTTTTTTTCTTTTTGTTCGAATTAATAACTTTTAGTTTAGCTTGCTTCTAATAAATTCTTGTTATTTTCTTCTCCGTCCTTTTAGATTTTAACATCCTTCAAGAAAAAAATTTCTGCTGCCCCCATTTTTTTAAAGGGCTTCTGTAATTGTCCAAACTTTTGCAGAAAAATAAAATAAAGACCAAAATAGGCCTTCAAAACCCTAAAATTTTTGTTGTCATTTTGAATTGGGGGTTTTTTTAAAAAATTTGACTCATTTTTTTAAAAATATCTTTTTTCCCTTTAAATTTCGTTTTATTTCGTGTTGGGATTGAAAACTGAAACATTTTGTATCCCGTATTTAAATGTCTGAATTGTTTTTAGTTTTTAAAAGCTTAAAGGGTTTAAAAATTGGGGGGTTTTTTTCCCCTTGATACAACCAGGAAATTTTTTTTTTTTACATTTAAATATAAACCCCCCCGTTTTAATCTTGGGTTATTTTATTGAGGAGTAATTGGGGGAAATTTTTTTTGAGTCCAAAAAATTAGTGTTGTAAAATTGGGATATTTTTAATTTTTGATATTCCAAAAAAATTTATCTTAAAGCCTTTATAAATTTCCCAAAATTCTAATAATTTTTTCGCTGTAGTTTTTTAAAAGGTCTGGTGAAAAAACCCATCCTTTTCTAACAACTCGTTTAATTTGTATTTATTTATTAATTCTCCTTCAATCCTGAGGCTGCAATTTGTTTCAAATATAAAATGAAGTTAGGCAAAGCAACAGCCCTGATAAAATCTAAATAGAAATTTTCATAACATTAGAGGATTTGGTTTAAACACAGTGACAAATCTATTGAATAAGATATATGACATTGGTGAAATTCCAGATGATTTATTAAAGTCAGTGTTTATAACACTTCCAAAATCCCCAGGCCACGGGATGCGATTTTACACCAAACCCGATTAGTCTTATGAGTCACTTCACAAAAATTTCTTAAGAGTACTAATGAACAAATGAGGAAAAAGTAATAAAACAAGATATCAAGAACTCAATTTGGATTTGTCCCGAAAAAAGGTACAAAAAAATACTATTTTCACCTTTTTCAATGTTGATGGAAAGATGTGTTGAATCCAAGAGACGAAATTTATTTCTTTATTGATTACTAAAAGGCATTTGATAAAGTTAAACATTGTGACTATTTAATTCCTTAAAGGGACAGGACATAGACTAAAAGATCTTAGAATTATTAGAACCTTATATATGGAAACCCCAGACTCATAAACGCAATTTAATCATTGTATTCCATTCTGCATTTTTGGGTACTTATATACCCTATACTCTATACTTTATATGAGAAATATATAAATACTTGTATGTAGTGTGATATCCAGATTCAATCTGAAATATCATTTTTATGCAGAAGATACGCAAATATATGATTCAGTACCCCTTAGTAATTTACAGTTTTTTAATACAGCGAATTACGAGCTGTTTTAATGAGATTAAATCTTGGATATACCACAATAAGTTAAAATTAAATGATAGTAAAACTGAGATTTTAAAAGTGTGGAAGACTGAGTATCCTTAAACAGGCAAATAAATCACCTATTACTCTCGAATAGCAATAGAATTTTCAAAAAGCAAAAAACCTTGGCGTCATCTTTGCTAGCAAAAATGCGTAATTTATACCAAAGCATAAACAAAACTTTTAATTAATTTCCTGGTTTTATCTAAATTGGACTATTGTAACTCCCTTTGGGCGAATTTAGCTAAAGACAAGATTAGCAAACTTCATTTTGCTCAAAATAACGCGGCCAGGCTCATTGTACGCAATAAAAAAAAATACCCGTCAGCAACTCTTCTTCTCCGTGGTTTACATTGGCTTCCTGTGGAAAAAGAGTTGCCTATAAGATTTGTACTGTTGTCTACAAATCCTGAGCACGACCAGTCCCTTCTATATTAAAGACCTTAAACATATATGTCCCAATAGAAATTTGAGGTCAAGCAATGAAAAATCAACCCTTGTCAAACCTAAGCCATTGCGTAAAATGGGTGAACAGTCTTTTCAATTTTCGGCCCCCCATTTTTGGAACTCTCTCCGTCACACTTGAGATGCTCGGATTCGTTGACAACGTTCGAATCTCGCTTAAGTTTTATCTTTTTACGTCTAAGTTGCAATATTTTTCATATTTTGTTGTTGTAAAAAAAATTTTTCACGTTTCCTTTACACTTGTCTCACTGTAATATGTTTGTTTTATATCATTGTAAAGCGCTTAAGCCTGTGACAACGGGGTAAAGCGCTATATAAATGCCAAATTTATTATTATTATATTATCTTAATATGAAATTTGTTTCACTAATTTTACTGACATGTTCAAACAAAGTATGTCTGGATAAACAGAGTTATGCATTAAAATTTTCACCCAAAGAATTATCATTATTACCACGTGATGATCTACGTCATATTGTCATGTATTTAAAACGCGGTTTTTCATTTTTATGTGAGAGCGTGGAAGATCAACACATTATCATTCACTATTCTTTGGCTTTCATCGAGTTACAACAAACTGTTGCTTGCATTCTTTTTTGTCTAGTGAGCATTGTAAACCTCTATTAAAATGAATCTCAAGTTTGTCCTCAGTAAGTGTTAACAATTATTGCTTTTTTAATACACAAACTTATAATCGAAAGTTTATTTTATCATTAAAAACCCCTACTCTGGAAAGACACTTAATCACAAATTGGGCCAAAAATTTCTTTAAAAGTTTAATTCGATTTTAAAATTTCGTTTTGAAGTCTTCGCCAAAGTCCCAGGTTTGAGATCTTTAGTCATGATGGGGGTTATTTATTCTATCAAAATTTGAAGGACGATTTTCGGATCACATTTTAATGAGGCTTTTTTCCGAGTAGATTTTATCTATTTCTACGTAACACGGAATTTAATGAATTATTCTTAAACCCTTGCCATTTCCTTCATTTGCGCGTTTTCCAAGGTTTACAATATAATAAAATAAACATTTTGTTTCATTGTCTTAAAAGCTTAAGGTTCCGTATCTACATATTCCAAGATCTTTTGTGCAGAGAATAATTTTCGAGTTTAATCTCCACGATCGTTCATATCGGCTACACATGAA
>NW_027627094.1:0-5507 GCF_034508935.2 Berghia stephanieae
AAAAACCAATTTTTTACATGTTCCAAATTGCATATACTAAAGGATCGAACTGATTTCTTCAATTGAAAGTTAAAATTTACAGAGACAAAATGTAGCGGGGAATTTTTTCATTTCTGAAAAAAATGACCCCAAATTTTTCACTTTTTTGAAATTTTGATTTTTTTTCACCCCAACAACACCTAAAACCCAAAATTCCCTTTCAACCCCCCTTATTTCCCACAATCATCATTTCTGTTTTTGACTCTTCTTTTTAAAACTTGTTGCACCTCCACTTTTTCCCCTCACACATTTTTCCAACTTTCAAAAATATTTTGGGAATTTTTAGTTTTATCGTCTTAAATTTGCGATCTCTGCTGGTGAAGCGCACCCATGACCAGTGATGCATTAATTAAGGGAGAAGTATACAAAAAAAAAAAAAGAATTTGGCCCCAAAACAGAGCCTTGGGGAAACCCCAAAAAGACAATGTATGTTGACGAAAGTTATCTAAAATATAACCTTTGCTTCTGCCATCTAAAATAAGTTCAAACCATGCAAACAGTCCCAACAAGAAAAGGGGTTTATTAATCGTTTAAAAATGAAAAACCCGTGTAAATGTATAAAACGCCGCCGAAAGGTTAACAATGTCAGAAGGAAACAGAACCTTTATTAAAACATCAAGCAAATCCTCGCAACACGAAAGACATTTTCTGTGCGTGGTAAAAAACGATAAACGACTAAAATTTTTTTTCCCATAGATTTTTTTTCAGGAATTTTGAAAGACGTCGAGACAACTTTTTCAGGTTTTTTAGAAAGAATGGCAGTTTTGGGAAGGGACGGTAGTTACTAAGGTCATTTAAATTTGAGATTTTTGCTTTTTATGAGAGGCTTTACAAGCATGTTTATAGTATCAATTGTCCCGGATAAGTGACGTTTAAATATAAGTTATGCAAGGTAAATTTTAAAACATAATTTCAAAATTTTGTTGGTAAAAGGATCTAAACCTGACTTCGGGGAAGATGAAAAAATTTTTTAGAAATTTCTTTTCTTGTTTTTTAAAACAAAGAACCCTGTAAACCCCAAAAAGGGGGGAAATTTTATATTTTCATTTTTGCACGGGGTCCAAATTTTTCCCCGAATTTTCAAATTTTTTTCCCCAAAAGAAATCTAAAATGCACCGGCGGTTTTTCAAAGGGGATATTAGGGGGTAGACAAAAATGCCCTTTTTTTCCCCCCAAAAGTTCCTTTGAAACAGAAAAAAATTTTCCTTAGTGCCCCTCACTGATGACATTTTTGGTTTAAATATTTTTCTTTTGCTCTTTGCAGGGGGTTTTTTAACTTTGTTTTTTTGTATATAAACAGCCGGCAATCTAAAGGGCCCTTTTTTCCCCACGATGCCCCCCGCTTCCTTTTTTTCCCTTTGGCAGTTTTTTCATTTGGTTAAACACGGAGACTTTCCCCGGGAATTTTATTATTCTAGTTGTGTTTGGGCATCCCTGTCGTGCGGGGCGAACCTGTCTGTTTTTGTGTGAGGGTAATATTTTTTCCTAGTTCCTTGACAGATTGTTTTTAAAGGGACAAAAGTCTTTTTTTTTGGGGTATCCCTAGACACTACTTGTTTTTTTTTTTTGCTTTCTCTTTGAGAAATTGGGTTGCCAAATCGATTGTGGTCTAAATTTTTTTTGATTTTTTTTAATTGATTCAACAAGCGAGGGTTGTAATGATGATAAGTCCAAGAGTCCCCAATCTTGGTTGGAGAGGCACTATGATTGAGGCCTGTTCATTCAGCATATTTTTTATAATTTTTAAACAATTTATCAACATCAAACGAATTTTAAAACCCAAAAATCTTTCGCTTATTTGTTTTCTTTTGATACAAAATCTAAAAATTCGTCGCAAAATCATTCTTCTCATTTTGTTCTTTTTGCTTGGGGGGGGTCTGAGATACAAGTGAAAAAAAAAGAAATTTAGGGTGGTAAATGGGGTTTTGGGGCACACTCAAAAATTTTTTGAACGAAATTGGCCTGTTTGTATTTTAGCAAAAGAGCTGTTTGTATTGATGGCGATCCCCCCCTTAAACGCCTTTTCTTGGGAACGTTTCCCATCTTGTACCCGGGGAGGTGTCATTTCTTTCATTATGGTTTATCACCGAACTGCGCAACCAGATTCAGTTAAAAAACAATTCGTGTTGATCTTTGACATGATTATATCGAATGTCTTGTTTCCCGATGATGTGCTTTTAATATGGCCAATACAATGTTATGTTTTCCATGACTTGTCTTGTGTCTTTTGTAATATTTTTGTTAAGTCTGTGGGGTCGGTTTGACCAGACTTCACTGGCGTCGGGGGGACTGTTGTTTCAATTACAGTTGTTTCTCGACCCCCAGTTTTTCAGACAATCTTTGTTGATTGTAGGGTGTTCACTTTTGGGGGCGGAATTGTGTTTTTCAATTTGTAAAAAATAAAAGCCGGGGTAAAAAAGTCCAACCAGCCGACAGAAAAAAATTGGTTTTGTGAGAAGGGAAAAAAAATGGGGGGGTCTTGGGTAAACATTGTAAAATAGTCCGAAACAATTTCGAAAAAATGTGTCAAAAAACTTTAAAAAATAAAATTAAAAGCAATATCACAATGGTATTACTGTTGTACAAAAACCCTTGAATAAAAATTGAATTAAAAAAGACGGAAACCCTTTAAAATGGGTTTAAAAATTGAAGAGAAAGTCCAAAAAACAAAAACACGTCTTGCCCTTTTGGGAAAAACACGAAGTATTTTTATTTCCCAAAGGGCCCCTAACAAAATGGGTTGTCACAGCTGAAAAATAAGACAAAAACCCCCAATTTTAAGTTTTAAGCAAAATTAAACGAAGGGTAATGGGTATCAAAATTTTTTTGCTTTATAAATAGTTTTTGGGAACACATTTAGAATGCTTTAAATCAAAAAAATGTTATTATGGGGGAATTTGGTCCCCAAAAAACCCTTGAATTGTCAAACAGGGTTGAAAGTATGAAAATTCTATTTGTAGAATATGAAAAACCCTATACTTTATGATTAAAAAATTTGGAGATCGTATTAGTTGGAATAAAGGTTTTAAAATGGGGAAAATTTTGAATGGACGAAAATAATTTTTTTCATTTTTTTTGTGTAAACATTCGAGGCAAGCGACCAAAATGTTATTTTACGTCCCCTTTTGGGTTTTCCCATTGTGCTATTTTTCAGCGTCGAAGCGATGTTTTCCTTTCCCTTTCTTTGATTCCAAACCAAACAAATTATTTTTTTCAAAAATATTTTTCCCCAATTTCCCCGAGCGGCAATATTCTATAATAGAGATTTTTTTTGATCTGTTTTTAATTTAAATAATCAATTGCCAAAAATAGCCGGGGAAGGGGAAGACGAGCAAAGGGGTAAAAAAAATAACTAGCAGAAAACAGCTCAATAAATGCCGAAACCGGTGTTGACAAAAGGACAGTGCCCCCTTCCCCCGTCCTCCGTTTTCTTTTCTTTCCAAAAATACTGCTATAATCTTTTAACGGTTTTAAAACCCTTTTTCGGTAAAATTTGATGACAGTAAGAGCCCAGCAAAACCACTTACTTTCTATAATTTTCACATTATCATCTCATCAACCACATATGCTGATTGTGGCAAGTTTTTACTTTACGTTTTTTTCCTCAAAGGGACAAGGGGAGAATTTCATTTGTACTGTTGGTCCTTTTGTAAGGCACGCCCATTTTGCCTCTGATGATGGGCTTTAACAGAAAGAAAAAAAAAAGAGAGCGAGAGGAGAGAGAGAGAAGAGAAGAGAAGAGAAGAAGAGAGAGAGAAGAAAGAAAGAAATTGCATATGCCTAAAAAGGGAAAGGCGTTTGCAGATTTCAGATACAATACAGTACAAAAAAACTGTCCCAGAGCTGGGACGTGTTTGTTACCAACAGATAACACGAGTTTATAAAAGTCCCTCTAAGTCGGGGGGTATGACAAAGGCAAAGAAAGAAACTCTTTTTGAAGATTTAACACAATTCAAATTTTTTGGTTTGGATAAAACAAGTTGAATGTATCTTTTTTTCAATTCACAGAAAGAAATGAATTATTGCATTAAAAAAATGATGCTAAGTGGCATAAATATTGCGTGTAAAATTTAAATGCCAACAAAAAATTTGGCGAATAGTTTTAAAAGAAATCTAAAAGAATTGCCCACAAAAACCAAACTTGTCTTTGAATTTTTGGGGGGTCACCGAATAATTTAAATTTTCAACCCACGAAACAATGGACAACGCTCAAAATTAAATTTGCTTATTAAAAACCGGCTTTTTTGTAAAGACAGGTCGGGAGTCTCCTTCTGAATAACAACAATTTGGGAAAAAAATATTCGTGAAATACGTTATCTAAAAGATTGATAGTCGTTTTATTGCCGGTTTTAGTTTTAGTCGCCGGGGGCCACACTACCCCCCAAACCATAAAATTTTGCCCATGCACGATACTAAAAAAATAGTTTAAAAAATGCCCTGGATGATAACAGATGTCAAGTTCTTGAAAGCGTAAAGTTTTGCTAACATTTTATCTTTTTAGAAGAAAACCCCTGCCAAATTTCGTGGGCAGAACCATGTGGAGCTATTTCCAGAATTTTCAAAGTGTCCCAAAAAACCATAAATTTTTCTGTAAGAAGTGTACGGCACCCAAGCAATGTTTTAAGGGCCCCGGTTTGCCTTGCACGGGGCTTTTAAGAGCGGTGGTTGGTGTGTGTGTGGGTGGGGGTTTGGGGTGTGTGGGGGAGGGGGGTGTTAGGTCATACGTAATGATAAAATTCTCCTCTCTTGTCTCCGTCCCTTTTTCCCCACCCCTCCCTCTCTTCTCCTCCCTTCCTTCCCTCTTCCCGGTCACTCCCTCTCCCCCCTTTTTTTCAGGGTCTTAGCAACCTTTATGCAAATTTTTTTTGCTTTCAACCGAATTTTTCACGTTTTAGCCAACCCCCCTCTAATCTCAAGTTAGCCTGCGAAAAGAACGTATTTTGTAACTTGTTATTAGCTTTTAAGTTTACATCCTTGTAGATGGATTAGTACAATAGCATTTTCTCAAAATTTTTTTCAATTTTAAACTTTTTAAAATTCTTGTCAAACATTTGAATTCATGCCAAATCCCTGTCGACAAGCAGTCCAAATTTCTACTTGTTTTGCCCGCTTCAAAAATTTACCATTTTCCCTTTAAAATTTTTCCCGCGGAAAAAGATTTTTAAAAAATTTTGCCCCACAAAAACTTTTTTTTTTTGTTTTTTTTTTTTTGTTTGTTTAATTTATTTAAAACTATTTAATTTTACTTAAAAAAAATTTTTAACATTTTTGGATTAAAAATGTCTCGTTCTGTCTGGGTTTTACTTGTACTGTTGCGTTGGGCATGGACCCTTTTACGGGGTTTTAGCACGTTTTGTGGATATGCGCTATAAAAAAGTTGGGTTTTTTTATTTTAAGGGGGATTTTCAGGAGTACCATTTTATACATTTTTGTACGTCAGATAAAAAGGGTTACATAAAATCATCAAT
>NW_027627095.1:0-5521 GCF_034508935.2 Berghia stephanieae
AAATGAAAAAAAAAGAAAAATCTGAACTCAAAATTCTACTTCTGACCATGTGAATCTCGAAAAGATGCTCAAAATAGACTCTTTCATGCAAAAGTTCGATGATTTATCACACTGTTGAAACCTCGAAATTTGAAAAAATCGTCAAATTCACCCAAAAAAACTGAAAAAAATCAAAAATCTGTAAACTCCAAAATTCTACTTTCTGGACATTTGAACTCGAAAGATGTCCCAAAATAGACTCTTTCATGAAAAAGTTCGATGATTTATCAGATGTTTGAAACTTCGGAAATTTGAAAAAAATCGTCAAATTTCCCCCCCCCAAAAAAAAACGTGAAAAAAATGAAAAATCTGTAAACTCCAAAATTCTACTTCTAACATTGTGAAACTCAAAGATGCTCAAAATGACTCTTTCATGCAAAAGTTCGATGATTTATCACTTGAAACCTCGGAAATTTTAAAAAATCGTCAAATTCCCCCCCCCCCCCAAAAAAAAAACGTGAAAAAAATGAAAAATCTGGAAACTCCAAAATTCTACTTTCCAAACATTGTGAATCTCAAAAAATGCTCAAAATGACTCTTTCATGCAAAAGTTTGATAATTTTATCACACTGTTGAAACCGGAATTTGGAAAAATCGTCAAATTCCTCCCCCCCCCCTCCAAAAAAAAAAAAAGTGAAAAAATAAAAATCTGTAAACTCAAAATTCTACTTTCTAAACATTGTGAATCTCGAAAGATGCTCAAAATGACTCTTTCATGAAAAGTTCGATGATTTTCTCATACTGTTGATAATTCGGAAATTTGAAAAATCGTCAAAATTTCACCAAAAAAACGTGAAAAAATCAAAATCTGAAACTCCAAATATCTATTATACCATTGTAAACTCATAAGATGCTCAAAATCGACTCTTTCATGAAAAAGTTCGATAGATTTTATCATACTGTTGAAAACTCGGAAATTAAAAAATCGTCAAATTATCACCAAAATAAAACGTGAAAAAAATCGAAAATCTGGAAATCCAAAATTTAATTGTAGACATTGTGAATACTCTGAAAGATGCTCAAAAGGACTCTTTCATGCAAAAGTTGATGATTTCATCACACTGAAAACCGTCGAAATTTTGAAAAAATCGTCAAATTCCCCCCCCCCCCACCCTAAAAAAAAAAACGTGAAAAAAAATGAAAAATCTGGAAACTCCAAAAATCTACTTCTGGAACATTGTGAATCTCGAAAGATGCTCAAAATAGACTCTTTCATGCAAAAGTTCGATGATTTTATCACACTGTTGAACCTCGGAAATTGAAAAAATCGCAAATTCCCCCCCCCCCCCCCTCCCCTGAAAAAAAAAACGTAAAAAAATGAAAAATCTGGAAACTCAAAAATTCTACTTTCCCGAAACATTGTGAATCTCGAAAGATGCTCAAAATGGGCTCTTTCATGCAAAAAATTCGATGAATTTATCACACTGTTGGAAAACCCCGGAAATTTTAAAAAATCGTCAAATTCCCCCCCCCCCCCCCCTTCAAAAAAAAAACGTGAAAAAAATGAAAAATCTGGAAACTCCAAAATTCTACTTTTTACTTGTGAACTCAAAGATGCTAAAATGACTCTTTCAAATTTTTTTAAAAAAAGTTTTCGAAAAAAAAAATTTTTCCCAAAAAAAAAAAAAAAAAAAGGAAAAAAATGAAAAATCTGGAAACCAAAATTCAAATTCGACATTGGAATCTCGAAAATGGAAAATGGACTCTTTCCTGCAAAAAATTCGATATTTTTTTAACTTTGAAACTCGGGAAATTTGAAAAAATCGTAAAACCCCCCACCCCCCCTCCCCCAAAAAAAAAAAAAAAATAAAAAAAAAAAAAAACTGGAAACTCAAAAAATTTACTTTCTGAAAAGTGAACTCGAAAGACGTTCAAAATCGGCTCTTTCATGAAAAAATTCGAAGATTTTATCATACTGTTTAAAACTGAAATTTTAAAAAAAACGTCAAATTTCAAAAAAAAACGTGAAAAAAAACAAAATCGGAAACTCCAAATTTACTTTTTAAAAATTGTGAAAAACCAAAGGTTAAAATGACTCTTTCTAAAAAATTTGATGATTTCCCAGTTGGAAAAAATTTTGGAAATTTAAAAAATCGTCAAAATTTCACCAAAAAACGTGGAAAAAAAACAAAATTTAAAAACCCAAAATTTAATTTTGACATTGAAAAATCTGAGTCCAAAGACTATTTTTGAAAAAAAATTGAAATTTTATCAGATTGTCGAAACCGGGAAAATTTTTAAAAAATCGTCAAAATTTTACCCAAAAAAAAAAAAAATAAAAAAAAGAAAAACAAACCAAAATTTATTTTAAAAATTGTAAACTCAAGATGTAAAATACTTTTCATGAAAATTAAAATTTATCAAAATGTTGAAAACCGGAAAAATTTAAAAATCGTAAATTTCCCCCCCCCCCCCAAAAAAAAAGGAAAAAAATAAAAACTGGAAAATCCAAATTTACTTTAAAAATTGTAAAATCAAAAAACTAAATGGGCTCTTTCTGAAAAGTTCGATATTTACAACGTTGGAAAAACGGGAAATTTTAAAAAATCCAAATTTCCCCCCCCCAAAAAAAAAATGAAAAAAACAAAAAAATTAAAAAACCAAAATTATTTTAAAAAAAGGAAAAATCAAAAAATGCTCAAAAAGGCTTTTTCTGAAAATTTGAATTTTATCAATGTTGAAACCCGGAAATTTTAAAAAAAAACGTCAATTTCCCCCCCCCCCCCCCCAAAAAAAAACGTGGAAAAAATGAAAAATCGGAAAAATCAAAAATTTAATTCTCATTGTAATCTAAAGATCTAAAATGGACTCTTTCATGCAAAAAATTCGATGATTTTATCAATGTTGAAAACTCAAAAATTTTAAAAAATCGTCAAAATTTCCCCCCAAAAAAAAAAATGAAAAAATAAAAATCTTAAACTCCAAATTTTACTTTTAACATTTTTAAACCGAAAGATTTTAAAAGACTCTTTCGAAAAAAATTCGATGATCATAATTTTTGGGAAAATTTGGAAAATTTAAAAAAAACGTCAAAATTTCCCCCCCCCAAAAAAAAAAGTGAAAAATGAAAATTCTAAAAACCCCAAAAAATTAAAATTTAAAAAAATTGTAAAAATAAAAAATGCTAAATGGGCTTTTCATAAAATTTGAGATTTATCAAAGGGTTAAAAAAACGGAAATTTAAAAAATCGTCAAAATTTCCCCCCCCCCCCCCCCCAAAAAAAAAAGGGGAAAAAAAAAAAAATCAAAAAATTTTAAAAAAAATACTTTCTAAAAAATTTTAATCCAAAAAACTCAAAATACTCTTTCAGAAAATTTGAGATTTTTCCCCAAATGTTGAAATTGGAATTTTTAAAAAACGTAATTTCCCCCCCCCCCCCAAAAAAAAAAAAAGAAAAAAATAAAAATCTGGAAAAAAAAATTTTTTCCAAAAATTTTAATCTAAAGATGCTCAAAATGGACTTTTCATGCAAAAGTTCGATGATTTCATCAATGCTACTGTTAAAATCGGAAATTTGAAAAAATCGTCAAATTTCACCAAAAAAACGTGAAAAAAATTACAAATCTGGAAACTCCCAAATTTTACTTTTAACATTGTGAAACTCGAAAGACGTTCAAAATCGACTCTTTCATGAAAAAATTCGATGATTACATCATATTGTCGAAAATTCGGAAATTTGAAAAAAATCGTCAAAATTTGAAAAAAGTGAAAAAAAATGAAAAATCTGGAAACTCAAAAATTCTACTTCCTGGACATTGTAAATCTCGAAAGATGCTGTAAATGGACTCTTTCATGCATAAGTTTGATGATTTTATCATACTGTTGAAAACTCGGAAATTTGAAAAAAATCTTCAAATTTCACCAAAAAAAAAACGTGAAAAAAATCAAAAATCTGTAAACTCCTAAATTATACTTTTTAAACATTGTGAAACTCGAAAGACGTTCAAAATCGACTCTTTCATGAAAAGTTCGATGATTTCATCAGATTGTCGAAAATTCGGAAATTTGAAAAAATCGTCAAAATTTCACCATAAACGTGGAAAAATCGAAATTTCAAAAATCCAAAATTTAATTTATGATCATTGTAAAACTCTGAAGATGCTCAAAGTCGACTATTTCGTGAAAAAATTTGAAGATTTCATCAGATTGTCGAAAACTCGGAAATTTTAAAAAATCGTCAAATTTCACCAAAAAAAAAAAAAAACGTGAAAAAAATCAAAAATCTGGAAACTCCAAAATTCTACTTTCTAAACATTGTGAATCTCAAAAGATGCTAAAAATGGACTCTTCTATGCAAAAGTTCGATGATTTTATCACACTGTTGAAACCTCGGAAATTTGAAAAAATCGTCAAATCCCCCCCCCCCCCCCCCCCCCTTTCCCAAAAAAAAAAAAAGTGAAAAAAAATGAAAAAATCTGGAAACTCAAAAAATTCTACTTTCCTGGACATTGTGAATCTAGAAAGATGCTGAAAATGGATCTTTCATGCAAAAGTGCGATTGTTTTATCATACTGTTGAAAACCTCGGAAATTTGAAAAAATCGTCAAATTTCACCCAAAAAAACGTGGAAAAAAATCAAAATCTGTAAACTCCTAAATTATAATTTTTAACATTGTGAAACTCGAAAGACGTTCAAAATCGACTCTTTCATGAAAAAGTTCGATATTTCATCTGATTGTCGAAATTCGGAAATTTGAAAAAATCGTCAAAATTTCACCATAAAACGTAGAAAAATCGAAAATTTAAAAATCCAAAATTTTAATTCATGATCATTGTAAAACTCTGAAGATGCTCAAAGTCGATTATTTCGTGAAAAAAATTGAAGATTTTATCATACTGTTGAAAACTCGGAAATTTCAAAAAATCGTCAAATTTCACCAAAAACAAAAAACGTGAAAAAAATCAAAAATCTGGAAACTCCCAAAATATCTACTTTTAAACATGTGAATCTCAAAAATGCTCAAAATGGACTCTTTCATGCAAAAGTTCGATGATTTTATCACAATGTTTGAACCTCGGAAATATGAAAAAATCGTCAAATTCCCCCCCCCCCTCCCTAAAAAAAAAAAACGTGAAAAAATGAAAAATCTGGAAAATCCAAAATTATACTTTCTGAACATTGTGAATCTCGAAAGATGCTCAAAATAGGACTCTTTCATGCAAAAGTTCGATGATTTTACATCTGTTGGAAACTCGGAAATTTAAAAAATCGTCAAATTCCCCCCCCCCCCTCAAAAAAAAAACGTGAAAAAAATGAAAAATCTGGAAACTCAAAATTCTACTTTCTGGACATTGTGAATCTCGAAAGATGCTCAAATGACTCTTCATGCAAAGTTCGAATGATTTATCACAATGTTTGAACCTCGGAAATTGAAAAAATCGTCAAATTTCCCCCCCCCTTCCAAAAAAAAAAAAACGAGAAAAAAATGAAAAATCTGGAAACTCAAAAATTCTATTTCTGAAATTGTGAATCTCGAAAGA
>NW_027627096.1:0-5505 GCF_034508935.2 Berghia stephanieae
TTTTAAAAATTTAGGCGGCAAGACTTCTTTTAGGCCCAACTTTCTTTGAATTTTTTGATTTTGTCAGGCTGTCATTGGCCCCATAAGTTTTATGTGTTTTATTTGGGGCCGGGTTGTAGGGCGAACCGTTTCCATAGATTGGGATTTGTTTTGTGTTCACACCGCCCGGTAGCCCACTCAATTTAATAGGTTTGGGAGAAACATGGGTCATAGAACATTTAAAAGGCAGTAAAAAGGACCGGTTTAAAAATTTTCTTGGGTTGTATCTTTTTAAACGTTGTAAAAAGAAGAAATTTCGGGAACCCATGCAAAATCTTTAAAACTTACTCGTAAAAAACCCAAGCTTTCATAAATTGAAAGTCCTGAAAATTTCGAATCTGAAAAAAAATGTATAAAAAAAACACAATTAATGAAAAAAATCCGATAAAAAAGGGACACACAAAGCAGTTTGCCTTTTAGGGTTTACTTACCATCATTTTAACACAGAAGAGTTAAATGCTTTAAATTTTTTATGCATACATTAACTAAATAGAAAACTACTGTTCATTTTTTTGTATTTCAAACAGTCTTGCAAATTGAAAAGAAAAAAGATTACTTATTCGGGGTCTTTATTTTTTTACAATTTTTAAAGGGACTTCAAAATTTTGAGCTCAACTCCATATTTAAAAAAAAATTAAAGGGGCGAGATTTTCTAAAACCGGGCAACTCGTCTTGGGGCTAGACGAAAAAATTTCGTTTTTCCTTCTCCAAATGTTGGGTGCAAAATGCTGAAACCCGAACATTGTTTTATAGAACCAAATGAAAAGCAAAGTCTAATACATCAAGGTTTCGGGGTTGCTTTTAAAAAATGCTACCAAAGAAAAAAAATTTTGTTTTTTAATTATTTTTCCCTTTTCTGCCATTGGGGGTTTGATAAAATTTGCTGAATTTTTAGAAAATTGAAATGGGAAAGGGGAATGCACGGAGAAATTTTTAAGATCGATTAATCTTTCCAAAATGTCAAATAAAAAAGGTTGGGACAGCAACTCGTATCAATTCGTGCTGGCAAACATTTGACATTAAAAGATCGGATTTGCTAATTGTTAAAAAAAGGTTGATATATTCGCTAAAGGGAAAATCATGCGAAAGAAATCGTTAATTTTGGGGTATTCATGGGGTTTCCAGTTCCACTCTTAAAAGGGAAAGACCATTTTAAAAAAGGGTCGATCGATTCAGCTTTAACAAAAGACGATTCGACCCAGGGACCCTGGGAACCAGACCTACGTATATCAAAAATATGTAAAGGTGAAGAGAACGTGATTGTGAGCTCCTACAATTTGCTTCCCAAAAGCACAACCAAAAAGCGCCGTCTTTAAAAATTTACAAATATTGAATTAATTATCAGGAGGGTTACTTGAGTTTGACTTTTGCTTTTTTTTGAAAAGGAATGGGAAGACAATAAAGGGGTCCAAGGCATTGTAACGATAAAAAAACAATCGATTTATAAAAATATCGTTAGCTTCCTATACTTAATATCCCGCTGTCCCAAAAGTTAGGTTTACCTCTAACAGGGCGATGTTTGTTTCCCCCCGAAGAAAGGAGTCGTTTTTGGGTTATTTGGCAGTTGTAAGATTGAAAAAGAAGAAATTTTTCACGCGTTTATAATATTTGCCTTTAATGTATGTCAAAGTGTTTGCCAAAAACTTTCTCAGTCCGATTGCTTTCGAAAGCGGGGAAAGAAAATTTTGTATTTTGACAAACCGGGCAAACTTTATTGAATAGGTTGAACCATTATGTAACAACATCTCTCCCTCCTCGATGTCGGCTAAAAAATTCGTTAACGTTGCAAAAATATCTTTTGATTTCTTTTTTTATAATTTTTCGAACAAAAGTGAGGTTTTTTGCTCGCTGAATTTTTTTTGTCTGGGAAAGACTTTATACGGTTTTGATTTCCCTACTTTTACAGCTTTGGGCGAAGACTTACTCGTTTTATCTCCATCTTTGGGTCGGCTCCTTTTTGGTAAATTACTTTTAGTTTTTTGTTAAGAAAACGTGTCTTTCTGGGGGTTTGACTTGTATTAGAGATTTTCTAACTGAAGTGGAAGAAAAAGTTTGAAATTAAATTCTTATAAACCCTTTTTGTCAGTTTTAACCATTTAACATTAACATCAAATCCCAGAAAAGATTGATGATAATGAGATACGACGACGATGAAAAAGAGATGGTAAAGATGTAATGTTGATTAAAATTATAGAGTATTAGTAGTAGTAATAGTAGTATTATTAGTATAGTGGTTTTGTGTAGGGGGTTTTGTGGTAGTAGGTAGTATAGTAGTAGTAGTATAGTAGTAAAGCAGCATTAAAAATTTTAGTATAGTATATAGTAGTAGATAGTATAGATAGTTAGTATATAGAAAGTGGAGAATAGTAGTAGAATAGTAGTAGTAGTATAGTAGTAGTAGTTAGTAGTAGTAGTTTAGTAGTAGTAGTAGTATTAGTAGTAGTATATTAAAAGGGGGAAGGGGGGAGAATATATTAGTAGAAGAGTATAAAGTAGATAGTATAGTATTAGATAGAGTAGTAAGAAGGGGGGAAAGGAAGGAGGAGGAGGGGGAGAAAAGAAGAACGAGCAAAGGAAGCCCTAAGTTTAAATTTTCCTTTTTATTTTATTTTTTTGCATTAATGAAGCATACACTATCAAAATGATGCAATTTTTTCTGTCCCCTGCACGTTAATGATCTAAAAGGGAAAGCGTTGTAAAGATAATCAAAATTTCAAGTCTGCAGTTAAGGCCCAAAACCCAAAACTCCTCACTGAAAGGACTTTTCAAGGGCTGGAGGGTGGTGAATGCGCCATTTTAGCTGGTTATTGCGTAAGAATAAAATGTGAAATTGAAGAAGCTTCAATTTTTAATATACGAAAACAGATAAAATATAATTAAATTTAAGCTTACATTCAATTTAAAATTGTTATTTATTTCTACACTTCGAGCAGCACCTTTACATTACCCGATTCCTCGTAAAAGTAAAAATTTAAATTTGAAAATTTTTAATGAAAATCTCACTTTCTTTCGGGGCAATTACAATTCATCAACCCGGGGTTTACCAAACATTGTTTCCACACCCCAAACTATCAACCTTTCCCAAAGGGGTAAAAAAAATATAAGAAAAAAAAAGAAAAAGGAAAAACTCATTCTCATTACCCCTGAAAAATCCCGTGCAGCCTTTTAAATCCTGAAAAAAATTTTGGAAAATCTAAAGCCCAATGGGGTCTCGACAAACTAAGTTTTTTTAATACTAATGAAAAGTCTTTTACTGTACGATCAAACACAGAGGAAAACCAAAGTCATCACGAAAAAATTTACAAAATTTTTTATAAACAATTGCCTTAGGAAATTTTTTGGGCATCGGTGGAGGGAAAAATTTAAAACGAATTTTTGGGGAAGCTGCCAACCCAAACAACCATTTAATATAAATCACACACACCCCCCACACACACAACACACACACACAACTCAAAAGAGGAAGGGTGAGGGAAGGTATAACATTTAAAAAACATCAAAAGGCAGGCTTTGCATGGAATCCCCAAAGGAAGAAGCCCGGGGGCCCTTTTTCATGAACGAGGATTAGATTTAGTAATTTTTCTAGTCTAATAAATGACTAGCTATCTTAAGCCCAAACGAAAACCCGTAATTTAAAAAAAACCCATTTCATGAAAAGCTTCTTTTTCCGGGGCACGTCTCTTCCCACAAGGGGGGTTTTCGGACGGTGACTAATTCGGCTGTTTTGCTGGGAACATCCCGCCTCTAGTACCAAAGATGGCAGGAAAAATACCCGCCTTCATGCGTCAACCAAAAATTGACAAAGGGAAAAGCAACACATCCAGTATAAACAATATTTTCTTCTTTTTTTTATTTTTAAATTATTTCTTTCAGAAATCAAACGCTAATATTGACTGCGCCCGTAAAGACGGAATGTTTCAATAGTCCGTCATTTTTATAGTTAGCCAAAGGGAAAATTTTAGTGAGAACCCAAAAAAATTGAAACCAAAAAAAAAAAAAAAAAAAAAAGAGAAAAGGGGTTTTCGATTAATCACATTCTTTTCGTCAGTTTCAATGCCAGCAGAATAACATTTCCTACTATACTTCTAAAATTTTTTTTGGTTGTTCTTTGACGCAAACCCTTTGATTTCGTTTCAGGTTCCCCGCAGCCGCGGGGGGAAGATTCAGGTTTTTAAAAGTTTTTTTCTCACAAAGTTACTTATCTATCGTTTTTAAAGCCAGTAATCAATGACAACAGTAATTTTTTTCCTCGTCATCTAACCACTTATTTTTTTTTCCAACGAAACGCACTCAAACTAAAAACAGCGCTATCTTTTTGACGCTAAGACTTTCCTAGTAATATCTCAGACAAAAACCATGAGGGCTTGCCTCATACAGACTGAAACGGCCAAAATTTGTCCAAATGTGCGTGATTTTAGTCGGACTTGTTAGTCACTCCTTAAAAATCCGTTTTTTCAAGCCCTTGACAAAGACAGAGATAGTCAAGACTAACCTATCCCTTCATGAAAGGCCCCAGAAGGCCCAAAAAATAGTTGGGGAAGAAGCACGGTGAAGGGAAACAAGGAGGGGGGGTTACATATGGGAAACAGTGGGGAAACACCCGAGGGGAATCAAATGCAAAGCATCATTATGCCCGACGGGGAAGGGCTTAAGCATAAATTAAATAAGTAAAAACTCACCTGTGCACATAGCCCCAGCAAAACAAAAGAAACAGCTTACGAGTTTTCCCCCATCACCCCGTATTTTTTTTTTAAAATGACAAAACTTCTTAAACAAAACTTAATCCTTGCAAACAGATCAAATTATCTTATTTTTTCCAATCCCCGGGCTCTGCCACCCAAAAGTTTTTGTTCCAATAATGTATTTTATCTATTAACGTTTGGAAATTTGTTTCTAGTTCTTTTAACAAGCTAGTAGAGAAAGACCAAAAAGGGGTTTTTTTATTTTTTTTTAAAGAAACGATGACTTCAACAATAATAGGCTACGATTCCCATAACTATCAACGAGGATTAAACTCAAAATTTTGAGGAACCAGGTTTAAAACTATTTTTCAGGTAAGGCTCATCTACAATAATATTTTAATCAAAGGGAAACGTATATAGGGAAAATTTTAAGGAAAATGTTCTTTAAAGTCAGTAAAGGTCTCTCCACAATTGAGAGAGAGAGAGAGAGAGAGGAGAAGAGAGAGCGTAGGTCTTTACCTACTTCTTCCGCCCCTTTCCATTAACGGGGCTCGTCAGTTGAAAGGGGGTAAGTCTAGTTCATGTTCATCTCTTACACTCGAAATTTTCCCTTTTTGTCGCGATTAACTTAGGAAGCTGTTTTGTGGGTTTTAAAAAAATAATAATAATAATAATAATAATAATATAAAAAAATAATAAAAAAAATAATAATAATAAAAATAAAATAACAAAATTTAAAAATAATAATAAAAAATAAAATAATAATAATAAATAAAAAAAAGAA